>NC_091700.1:6373636-6676666 GCF_041296265.1 Equus caballus | reverse complement strand
GGCATGCCGGCACAGCCTCTCAGACTGAACCTCGTGCCGGACACCACAGAACCACCTGCCGGACAGACCGGAACCACCTGCCGGACACGCCGGAACCACCGGCTCGACCCGCCGGAACGACCGCTGGACATGCAAACTCACCTGCCGGCTACGCCGGAAACACTTGGCGAACACTCCGGAATCACCTGCCGGGCATGCCGGAACCACCTCTCAGATATGCCAGAACCACGTTCCAATGACCCCGGAAGCACCTGCCGAGCACGCCGGAACCACCTGCTCGACTCGCCAGAACCACCTGCCGGACACGCAAAAATCACCTGCCGGCTAGGCCACAACCAGTTGGGGAACACTTCGGAATCACCTGCCGGGCTTGCTGGAACCACCTGCCGGTCATGCCAAAATCACCTGCCAACTACGCCAGTACCACTTGGCGGACACTGTGGAAACACCTGTCGGGCCGGCCGGAACCACATCTCAGACGTGCCAGAACCATGTGCATGAGATGCTGGAACCACACCCCGAACAGACGGAAAACACCTGCCAGACCCGTCTGAACAACCTGCCGAGCACGCCGGAGCCACCTGCTCGACTCGCCGGAACCACCTACCTGACATGCCCAAATCACCAGCCGGGTATGCCAGAACCACTTGGCGGACACTCCGGAATCATCTGCTGGACATGCCGGAACCAGCTCTCAGACACACCAGAACCACGTGCCGGAGACGCCGGAAGCACCTGCCGAGCATGCCGGAGCCACCTGCTCGACTCGCCAGAAACACCTGCCGCACACGCCAAAATCACCTGCCGGGTACGCCAGAACCACCTGGCGGACACTCCGAAATCACCTGTCGCGCATGCCGGAACCACCTCTCAGACGTGCCGGAAGCACGTGCCGGACACGCCGGAATCACCTACCGGACAGACCGGAACCACCTGCCGAGCACGCCGGAGCCACCTGTTCGACTCGCTGGAACCACCTGCCGGACAGGCCAATATCAACTGCTGGCTATGCCAGAACCACCTGGGGACGGTCCGGAATCACCTGCCAGCCATGGCGGAACCACCTCTCAGACGTACCAGAACCACCTGCCGGAGAAGCTGGAAACACGTCCTGGACAGTCTGGAACCACCTGCCGGCCAAGCCTGAACCACCTGCCAAGCACAACGGAACAACCTGCCAGACACGCCAAAATCACCTGCGTGTTATGCCAGAACCACTTGGAGGACTCTCTGGGATGACCTGCCGGGCATGCCGGAACCACCTCTCAGACGTGCCAGAACCATGTGGCGGACAGTCCGGAATCACCTGTTGGGCATGCGCAACCACCTCTGAGACGTACCAGAACCACATGCCGTGCAGGCTGGAACCACCTACCGGACAGACCGGAATCGCCTTTCGGGCATGCCGGAACCACCTGTCAGATGTGCCAGAAACACGTGCCGGAGACGCCGGAAGCACCTGCCAAGCACGTTGGAACCACCTGCTCAACTCGCCTGAACCACCTGCCGGACATGCCAAAATCACCTGCCGACTATGCCAGAACCACTTGGCGAACACTCCGGAATCACTTGCCGGGCATGCAGGAACCACCTCTCAGACATGCCAGAACCCCGTGCCAATGACCCCGGAAGCACCAGCCGAGCACGCCGGAACCACCTGCTCGACTCGCCAGAACCACCTGCCGATCACGCAAAAATCACCTGCCGGCTACGCCACAACCAGTTGGTGAACACTTTGGAATCACCTGCCAGGCTTGCTGGAACCACCTGCCAGTCATGCCAAAATCACCTGCCAACTACGCCAGAACCGCTTGGCGGACACTGCGGAAACACCTGTCGGGCCGGCTGGAACCACATCTCAGACGTGCCAGAAACGTGTTCATGAGATGCTGGAACCACACCCCGAACAGACCGATACCACCTGCCAGAACCGCCTGAACCACCTGCCGAGCACGCCGGAACCACCTGCTCGACTCACCGGTACCACCTCCCTGACACGCCAAAATCACCTGCTGGGTATGCCAGAACCACTTGGCGGACACTCCGGAATCATCTGCCGGACATGCCGGAACCAGCTCCCAGACACACCAGAACCAAGTGCCGGAGACGCCGGAAGCACCTGCCGAGCATGCCGGAGCCACCTGCTCGACTCGCCAGAAACACCTGCCGGACACGCCAAAATCACCTGCCGGGTATGCCAGAACCACCTGGCGGACACTACGGAATCAACTGCCGCGCATGCCGGAACCACCTCTCAGACGTGCCGGAAGCACGTGCCAGACACGCCGGAAACACCTACCGGACAGACCGGAACCACCTGCCAAGAACGCCGGAGCCACCTGTTCGACTCGCTGGAACCACCTGCCGGACAGGCCAATATCAACTGCTGGCTATGCCAGAACCACCTGGGGGACGGTCCGGGATCACCTGCCAGCCATGGCGGAACCACCTCTCAGACGTACCTGAACCACCTGCCGGAGAAGCTGGAAACACGTCCTGGACAGCCTGGAACCACGTGACGGCCATGCCTGAACCACCTGCCGAGCACGGCGGAACCACCTGCCGGACACGCCAAAATCACCTGCGGGCTACGCCAGAACCACTTGGACGACTCTCCGAAATGACCTGCCGGGCATGTTGGAACCACCTCTCAGACGTGCCAGAAGCACGTGGCGGACAGTCCGGAATCACCTGTTGGGCATACGCAACCACCTCTGACACGTACCAGAACCACGTGCCGTGCACGCCGGAACCACCTACCGGACAGACCGGAATCAACTTTTGGGCATGCCGGAACCACCAGTCAGATGTGCCAGAAACACGTGCCGGAGACGCCGGAAGCACCTGCCGAGCACGTCGCAACCACCTGCTCAACTCGCCTGAACCACCTGCCGGACACGCCAAAATCACCTGCCCGCTACACCAGCACCACTTCGGGGACAAGCCGGAATCACGTGAGGGGCATGCCGGCACAGCCTCTCAGACTGAACCTCGTGCCGGACACCACAGTACCACCTGCCGGACAGACCGGAACCACCTGCCGGACACGCCGGAACCACCGGCTCGACCCGCCGGAACGACCGCTGGACATGCAAACTCACCTGCCGGCTACGCCGGAAACACTTGGCGAGCACTCCGGAATCACCTGCCGGGCATGCCGGAACCACCTCTCAGATATGCCAGAACCACGTGCTAATGACCCCGGAAGCACCTGCCGAGCACGCCGGAACCACCTGCTCGACTCGCCAGAACCACCTGCCGGACACGCAAAAATCACCTGCCGGCTAGGCCACAACCAGTTGGGGAACACTTCGGAATCACCTGCCGGGCTTGCTGGAACCACCTGCCGGTCATGCCAAAATCACCTGCCAACTACGCCAGTACCACTTGGCAGACACTGTGGAAACACCTGTCGGGCCGGCCGGAACCAGATCTCAGACGTGCCAGAACCATGTGCATGAGATGCTGGAACCACACCCCGAAGAGCCGGAAAACACCTGCCAGCCCCGTCTGAACAACCTGCCGAGCACGCCGGAGCCACCTGCTCGACTCGCCAGAACCACCTACCTGACATGCCCAAATCACCAGCCGGGTATGCCAGAACCACTTGGCGGACACTCCGGAATCATCTGCTGGACATGCCGGAACCAGCTCTCAGACACACCAGAACCACGTGCCGGAGACGCCGGAAGCACCTGCCGAGCATGCCGGAGCCACCTGCTCGACTCGCCAGAAACACCTGCCGCACACGCCAAAATCACCTGCCGGGTACGCCAGAACCACCTGGCGGACACTCCGAAATCACCTGTCGCTCATGCCGGAACCACCTCTCAGACGTGCCGGAAGCACGTGCCGGACACGCCGGAATCACCTACCGGACAGACCGGAACCACCTGCCGAGCACGCCGGAGCCACCTGTTCGACTCGCTGGAACCACCTGCCGGACAGGCCAATATCAACTGCTGGCTATGCCAGAACCACCTGGGGACGGTCCGGAATCACCTGCCAGCCATGGCGGAACCACCTCTCAGACGTACCAGAACCACCTGCCGGAGAAGCTGGAAACACGTCCTGGACAGTCTGGAACCATCTGCTGGCCAAGCCTGAACCACCTGCCAAGCACAACGGAACAACCTGCCAGACACGCCAAAATCACCTGCGTGTTATGCCAGAACCACTTGGAGGACTCTCTGGGATGACCTGCCGGGCATGCCGGAACCACCTCTCAGACGTGCCAGAACCATGTGGCGGACAGTCCGGAATCACCTGTTGGGCATGCGCAACCACCTCTGAGACGTACCAGAACCACATGCTGTGCAGGCTGGAACCACCTACCGGACAGACCGGAATCACCTTTCGGGCATGCCGGAACCACCTGTCAGATGTGCCAGAAACACGTGCCGGAGACGCCGGAAGCACCTGCCAAGCACGTTGGAACCACCTGCTCAACTCGCCTGAACCACCTGCCGGACATGCCAAAATCACCTGCCGACTATGCCAGAACCACTTGGCGAACACTCCGGAATCACTTGCCGGGCATGCAGGAACCACCTCTCAGACATGCCAGAACCCCGTGCCAATGACCCCGGAAGCACCAGCCGAGCACGCCGGAACCACCTGCTCGACTCGCCAGAACCACCTGCCGATCACGCAAAAATCACCTGCCGGCTACGCCACAACCAGTTGGTGAACACTTTGGAATCACCTGCCAGGCTTGCTGGAACCACCTGCCAGTCATGCCAAAATCACCTGCCAACTACGCCAGAACCGCTTGGCGGACACTGCGGAAACACCTGTCGGGCCGGCTGGAACCACATCTCAGACGTGCCAGAAACGTGTTCATGAGATGCTGGAACCACACCCCGAACAGACGGATACCACCTGCCAGAACCGCCTGAACAACCTGCCGAGCACGCCGGAACCACCTGCTCGACTCACCGGTACCACCTCCCTGACACGCCAAAATCACCTGCTGGGTATGCCAGAACCACTTGGAGGACACTCCGGAATCATCTGCCGGACATGCCGGAACCAGCTCCCAGACACAACAGAACCAAGTGCCGGAGACGCCGGAAGCACCTGCCGAGCATGCCGGAGCCACCTGCTCGACTCGCCAGAAACACCTGCCGGACACGCCAAAATCACCTGCCGGGTATGCCAGAACCACCTGGCGGACACTACGGAATCACCTGCCGCGCATGCCGGAACCACCTCTCAGACGTGCCGGAAGCACGTGCCAGACACGCCGGAAACACCTACCGGACAGACCGGAACCACCTGCCAAGAACGCCGGAGCCACCTGTTCGACTCGCTGGAACCACCTGCCGGACAGGCCAATATCAACTGCTGGCTATGCCAGAACCACCTGGGGGACAGTCCGGGATCACCTGCCAGCCATGGCGGAACCACCTCTGAGACGTACCAGAACCACCTGCCGGAGAAGCTGGAAACACGTCCTGGACAGACTGGAACCACGTGACGGCCATGCCTGAACCACCGGCCGAGCACGGCGGAACCACCTGCCGGACACGCCAAAATCACCTGCGGGCTACGCCAGAACCACTTGGACGACTCTCCGAAATGACCTGCCGGGCAGGTTGGAACCACCTCTCAGACGTGCCAGAAGCACGTGGCGGACAGTCCGGAATCACCTGTTGGGCATACGCAACGACCTCTGACACGTACCAGAACCACGTGCCGTGCACGCCGGAACCACCTACCGGACAGACCGGAATCAACTTTTGGGCATGCCGGAACCACCAGTCAGATGTGCCAGAAACACGTGCCGGAGACGCCGGAAGCACCTTCCGAGCACGTCGCAACCACCTGCTCAACTCGCCTGAACCACCTGCCGGACACGTCAAAATCACCTGCCCGCTACACCAGCACCACTTCGGGGACAAGACGGAATCACGTGAGGGGCAGGCCGGCACAGCCTCTCAGACTGAACCTCGTGCCGGACACCACAGAACCACCTGCCGGACAGACCGGAACCACCTGCCGGACACGCCGGAACCACCGGCTCGACCCGCCGGAACGACCGCTGGACATGCAAACTCAACTGCCGGCTACGCCGGAAACACTTGGCGAACACTCCGGAATCACCTGCCGGGCATGCCGGAACCACCTCTCAGACGTGCCAGAACCATGTGGCGGACAGGCCGGAATGACCTGTTGGGCATGCGCAACCACCACTGGAACGTACCAGAACCACATGCCGTGCAGGCTGGAACCACCTACCGGACAGACTGGAATCACCTTTCGGGCATTCCAGAACCACCTGTCAGATGTGCCAGAAACACGTGCCGGAGACGCCGGAAGCACCTGCCAAGCACGTTGGAACCACCTGCTCAACTCGCCTGAACCACCTGCCGGACATGCCAAAATCACCTGCCGACTATGCCAGAATCACTTGGCGAACACTCCGGAATCACTTGCCGGGCATGCAGGAACCACCTCTCAGACATGCCAGAACCCCGTGCCAATGACCCCGGAAGCACCAGCCGAGCACGCCGGAACCACCTGCTCGACTCGTCAGAACCACCTGCCGATCACGCAAAAATCAGCTGCCGGCTATGCCACAACCAGTTGGTGAACACTTTGGAATCACCTGCCAGGCTTGCTGGAACCACCTGCCGGTCATGCCAAAATCACCTGCCAACTACGCCAGAACCGCTTGGCGGACACTGCGGAAACACCTGTCGGGCCGGCTGGAACCACATCTCAGACGTGCCAGAAACGTGTTCATGAGATGCCGGAACCACACCCCGAACAGACGGATACCACCTGCCAGAACCGCCTGAACCACCTGCCGAGCATGCTGGAACCACCTGCTCGACTCACCGGTACCACCTCCCTGACACGCCAAAATCACCTGCTGTGTATGCCAGAACCACTTGGCGGACACTCCGGAATCATCTGCCGGACATGCCGGAACCAGCTCTCAGACACACCAGAACCAAGTGCCGGAGACGCCGGAAGCACCTGCTGAGCATGGCTGAGCCACTTGCTCGACTCGCCAGAAACACCTGCCGGACACGCCAAAATCACCTGCCGGGTACGCCAGAACCACCTGGCGGACACTCCGAAATCACCTGTCGCGCATGCTGGAACCACCTCTCGGATGTGCCGGAAGCACGTGCCGGACACGCCGGAATCACCTAGCGGACAGACCGGAACCACCTGCCGAGCACGCCGGAGCCACCTGTTCGACTCGCTGGAACCACCTGCCGGACAGGCCAATATCAACTGCTGGCTATGCCAGAACCACCTGGGGGACGGTCCGGAATCACCTGCCAGCCATGGCGAAACCACCTCTCAGACGTACCAGAACCACCTGCCGGAGAAGCTGGAAACACGTCCTGGACAGTCTGGAACCACCTGCCGGCCAAGCCTGAACCACCTGCCAAGCACAACGGAACAACCTGCCAGACACGCCAAAATCACCTGCGTGTTATGCCAGAACCACTTGGAGGACTCTCTGGGATGACCTGCCGGGCATGCCGGAACCACCTCTCAGACGTGCCAGAACCATGTGGCAGACAGTCCGGAATCACCTGTTGGGCATGCGCAACCACCTCTGAGACGTACCAGAACCACATGCCGTGCAGGCTGGAACCACCTACCGGACAGACCGGAATCACCTTTCGATCATGCCGGAACCACCTGTCAGATGTGCCAGAAACACGTGCCATAGACGCCGGAAGCACCTGCCAAGCACGTTGGAACCACCTGCTCAACTCGCCTGAACCACCTGCCGGACATGCCAAAATCACCTGCCGACTATGCCAGAACCACTTGGCGAACACTCCGGAATCACTTGCCGGGCATGCAGGAACCACCTCTCAGACATGCCAGAACCCCGTGCCAATGACCACGGAAGCACCAGCCGAGCACGCCGGAACCACCTGCTCGACTCGTCAGAACCACCTGCCGATCACGCAAAAATCACCTGCCGGCTACGCCACAACCAGTTGGTGAACACTTTGGAATCACCTGCCAGGCTTCCTGGAACCACCTGCCGGTCATGCCAAAATCACCTGCCAACTACGCCAGAACCGCTTGGCGGACCCTGCGGAAACACCTGTCGGGCCGGCTGGAACCACATCTCAGACGTGCCAGAAACGTGTTCATGAGATGCTGGAACCACACCCCGAACAGACGGATACCACCTGCCAGAACCGCCTGAACCACCTGCCGAGCACGCCGGAGCCACCTGCTCGACTCGCCAGAAACACCTGCCGGACACGCCAAAATCACCTGCCGGGTATGCCAGAACCACCTGGCAGTCACTACGGAATCACCTGCCGCGCATGCCGGAACCACCTCTCAGACATGCCGGAAGCACGTGCCAGACACGCCGGAAACACCTACCGGACAGACCGGAACCACCTGCCAAGAACGCTGGAGCCACCTGTTCGATTCGCTGGAACCTCCTGCCGGACAGGCCAATATCAACTGCTGGCTATGCCAGAACCACCTGGGGGACAGTCCGGGATCACCTGCCAGCCATGGCGGAACCACCTCTCAGACGTACCAGAACCACCTGCCGGAGAAGCTGGAAACACGTCCTGGACAGACTGGAACCACGTGACGGCCATGCCTGAACCACCTGCCGAGCACGGCAGAACCACCTGCCGGACGCGCCAAAATCACCTGCGGGCTACACCAGAACCACTTGGACGACTCTCCGAAATGACCTGCCGGGCAGGTTGGAACCACCTCTCAGACGTGCCAGAAGCACGTGGCGGACAGTCCGGAATCACCTGTTGCGCATACGCAACCACCTCTGACACGTACCAGAACCACGTGCCGTGCACGCCGGAACCACCTACCGGACAGACCGGAATCAACTTTTGGGCATGCCGGAACCCCCAGTCAGATGTGCCAGAAACACGTGCCGCAGACGCCGGAAGCACCTGCTGAGCACGTCGCAACCACCTGCTCAACTCGCCTGAACGACCTGCCGGACACGCCATAATCACCTGCCCGCTACACCAGCACCACTTCGGGGACAAGCTGGAATCACGTGAGGGGCATGCCGGCACAGCCTCTCAGACTGAACCTCGTGCCGGACACCACAGAACCACCTGCCGGACAGACCGGAACCACCTGCCGGACACGCCGGAACCACCGGCTCGACCCGCCGGAACGACTGCTGGACATGCAAAATCACCTGCCGGCTACGCCGGAAACACTTGGCGAACACTCCGGAAGCACCTGCTGGGCATGCCGGAACCACCTCTCAGGTATGCCAGAACCACGTGCCAATTACCCCTGAAGCACCTGCCGAGCACGCCGGAACCACCTGCTCGAATCGCCAGAACCACCTGCCGATCACGCAAAAATCACCTGCCGGGTATTCCAGAACCACTTGGCGGACACTCCGGAATCATCTGCCGGACATGCCGGAACCAGCACTCAGACACACCAAACCAAGTGCCGGAGACGCCGGAAGCACCTGCCGAGCATGCCGGAGCCACCTGCTCGACTCGCCAGAAACACCTGCCGGACACGCCAAAATCACCTGCCGGGTATTCCAGAACCACCTGGCGGACACTACGGAATCACCTGCCGCGCATGCCGGAAGCACGTGCCAGACACGCCGGAAACACCTACTGGACAGACCGGAACCACCTGCCAAGAACGCCGGAGCCACCTGTTCGACTCGCTGGAACCACCTGCCGGACAGGCCAATATCAACTGCTGGCTATGCCAGAACCACCGTGGGGACAGTCCGGGATCACCTGCCAGCCATGGCGGAACCACCTCTCAGACGTACCAGAACCACCTGCCGGAGAAGCTGGAAACACGTCCTGGACAGTCTGGAACCACCTGCCGGCCAAGCCTGAACCACCTGCCAAGCACAACGGAACAACCTGCCAGACACGCCAAAATCACCTGCGTGTTATGCCAGAACCACTTGGAGGACTCTCTGGGATGACCTGCCGGGCATGCCGGAACCACCTCTCAGACGTGCCAGAACCATGTGGCGGACAGTCCGGAATCACCTGTTGGGCATGCGCAACCACCTCTGAGACGTACCAGAACCACATGCCGTGCAGGCTGGAACCACCTACCGGACAGACCGGAATCACCTTTCGGGCATGCCGGAACCACCTGTCAGATGTGCCAGAAACACGTGCCGGAGACGCCGGAAGCACCTGCCAAGCACGTTGGAACCACCTGCTCAACTCGCCTGAACCACCTGCCGGACATGCCAAAATCACCTGCCGACTATGCCAGAATCACTTGGCGAACACTCCGGAATCACTTGCCGGGCATGCAGGAACCACCTCTCAGACATGCCAGAACCCCGTGCCAATGACCCCGGAAGCACCAGCCGAGCACGCCGGAACCACCTGCTCGACTCGTCAGAACCACCTGCCGATCACGCAAAAATCACCTGCTGGCTACGCCACAACCAGTTGGTGAACACTTTGGAATCACCTGCCAGGCTTGCTGGAACCACCTGCCGGTCATGCCAAAATCACCTGCCAACTACGCCAGAACCGCTTGGCGGACACTGCGGAAACACCTGTCGGGCCGGCTGGAACCACATCTCAGACGTGCCAGAAACGTGTTCATGAGATGCCGGAACCACACCCCGAACAGACGGATACCACCTGCCAGAACCGCCTGAACCACCTGCCGAGCATGCTGGAACCACCTGCTCGACTCACCGGTACCACCTCCCTGACACGCCAAAATCACCTGCTGGGTATGCCAGAGCCACTTGGCGGACACTCCGGAATCATCTGCCGGACATGCCGGAACCAGCTCTCAGACACACCAGAACCAAGTGCCGGAGACGCCGGAAGCACCTGCCGAGCATGGCTGAGCCACTTGCTCGACTCGCCAGAAACACCTGCCGGACACGCCAAAATCACCTGCCGGGTACGCCAGAACCACCTGGCGGACACTCCGAAATCACCTGTCGCGCATGCTGGAACCACCTCTCGGATGTGCCGGAAGCACGTGCCGGACACGCCGGAATCACCTAGCGGACAGACCGGAACCACCTGCCGAGCACGCCGGAGACACCTGTTCGACTCGCTGGAACCACCTGCCGGACAGGCCAACATCAACTGCTGGCTATGCCAGAACCACCTGGGGGACGGTCCGGAATCACCTGCCAACCATGGCGAAACCACCTCTCAGACGTACCAGAACCACCTGCCGGAGAAGCTGGAAACACGTCCTGGACAGTCTGGAACCACCTGCCGGCCAAGCCTGAACCACCTGCCAAGCACAACGGAACAACCTGCCAGACACGCCAAAATCACCTGCGTGTTATGCCAGAACCACTTGGAGGACTCTCTGGGATGACCTGCCGGGCATGCCGGAACCACCTCTCAGACGTGCCAGAACCATGTGGCGGACAGTCCGGAATCACCTGTTGGGCATGCGCAACCACCTCTGAGACGTACCAGAACCACATGCCGTGCAGGCTGGAACCACCTACCGGACAGACCGGAATCACCTTTCGGGCATGCCGGAACCACCTGTCAGATGTGCCAGAAACACGTGCCGGAGACGCCGGAAGCACCTGCCAAGCACGTTGGAACCACCTGCTCAACTCGCCTGAACCACCTGCCGGACATGCCAAAATCACCTGCCGACTATGCCAGAACCACTTGGCGAACACTCCGGAATCACTTGCCGGGCATGCAGGAACCACCTCTCAGACATGCCAGAACCCCGTGCCAATGACCCCGGAAGCACCAGCCGAGCACGCCGGAACCACCTGCTCGACTCGTCAGAACCACCTGCCGATCACGCAAAAATCACCTGCCGGCTACGCCACAACCAGTTGGTGAACACTTTGGAATCACCTGCCAGGCTTGCTGGAACCACCTGCCGGTCATGCCAAAATCACCTGCCAACTACGCCAGAACCGCTTGGCGGACACTGCGGAAACACCTGTCGGGCCGGCTGGAACCACATCTCAGACGTGCCAGAAACGTGTCCATGAGATGCCGGAACCACACCCCGAACAGATGGATACCACCTGCCAGAACCGCCTGAACCACCTGCCGAGCATGCTGGAACCACCTGCTCGACTCACCGGTACCACCTCCCTGACACGCCAAAATCACCTGCTGGGTATGCCAGAACCACTTGGCGGACACTCCGGAATCATCTGCCGGACATGCCGGAACCAGCTCTCAGACACACCAGAACCAAGTGCCGGAGACGCCGGAAGCACCTGCCGAGCATGCCGGAGCCACCTGCTCGACTCGCCAGAAACACCTGCCGGACACGCCAAAATCACCTGCCGGGTATGCCAGAACCACCTGTCGGACACTACGGAATCACCTGACGCGCATGCCGGAAGGACGTGCCAGACAGGCCACAAACACCTACCGGACAGACCGGAACCACCTGCCAAGAACGCCGGAGCCACCTGTTCGACTCGCTGGAACCACCTGCCTGACAGGCCAATATCAACTTCTGGCTATGCCAGAACCACCTGGGGGACAGTCCGGGATCACCTGCCAGCCATGGCGGAACCACCTCTCAGACGTACCAGAACCACCTGCCGGAGAAGCTGGAAACACGTCCTGGACAGACTGGAACCACGTGACGGCCATGCCTGAACCACCTGCCGAGCACGGCGGAACCACCTGCCGGAAGCGCCAAAATCACCTGCGGGCTACGCCAGAACCACTTGGACGACTCTCCGAAATGACCTGCCGGGCATGTTAGAACCACCTCTCAGACGTGCCTGAAGCACGTTGCAGACAGTCCGGAATCACCTGTTGGGCATACGCAACCACCTCTGACACGTACCAGAACCACGTGCCGTGCACGCCGGAACCACCTACCGGACAGACCGGAATCAACTTTTGGGCATGCCGGAACCACCAGTCAGATGTGCCAGAAACACGTGCCGGAGACGCCGGAAGCACCTGCCGAGCACGTCGCAACCACCTGCTCAACTCGCCTGAACCACCTGCCGGACACGCCAAAATCACCTGCCCGCTACACCAGCACCACTTCGGGGACAAGGCGGAATCATGTGAGGGGCATGCCGGCACAGCCTCTCAGACTGAACCTCACGCCGGACACCACAGAACCACCTGCCGGACAGACCGGAACCACCTGCCGGACACGCCGGAACCACCGGCTCGACCCGCCGGAACGACCACTGGACATGCAAATTCACCTGCCGGCTACGCCGGAAACACTTGGCGAACACTCCGGAATCACCTGCCGGGCATGCCGGAACCACCTCTCAGATATGCCAGAACCACGTGCCAATGACCCCGGAGGCACCTGCCGAGCACGCCGGAACCACCTGCTCGACTCGCCAGAACCACCTGCCGGACACGCAAAAATCACCTTCCGGCTACGCCACAACCAGTTGGGGAACACTTCGGAATCACCTGCCGGGCTTGCTGGAACCACCTGCCGGTCATGCCAAAATCACCTGCCAACTACGCCAGTACCACTTGGCGGACACTGTGGAAACACCTGTCGGGCCGGCCGGAACCACATCTCAGACGTGCCAGAACCATGTGCATGAGATGCTGGACCCACACCCCGAACAGACGGATACCACCTGCCAGAACCGCCTGAACAACCTGCCGAGCACGCCGGAGCCACCTGCTCGACTCGCCGGAACCACCTAGCTGACATGCCACAATCACCAGCCGGGTATGCCAGAACCAGTTGGCAGACACTCCGGAATCATCTGCCGGACATGCCGGAACCAGCGCTCAGACACACCAGAACCACGTGCCGGAGACGCCGGAAGCACCTGCCGAGCATGCCGGAGCCACCTGCTCGACTCGCCAGAAACACCTGCCGGACACGCCAAAATCACCTGCCGGGTACGCCAGAACCACCTGGCGGACACTCCGAAATCACCTGTCGCCCATGCCGGAACCACCTCTCAGACGTGCCGGAAGCACGTGCCGGACACGCCGGAATCACCTACCGGACAGACCGGAACCACCTGCCGAGCACGCCGGAGCCACCTTTTCGACTCGCTGGAACCACCTGCCGGACAGGCCAATATCAACTGCTGGCTATGCCAGAACCACCTAGGGGATGGTCCGGAATCACCTGCCAGCCATGGAGGAACCACCTCTCAGACGTACCAGAACCACCTGCCGGAGAAGCTGGAAACACGTCCTGGACAGTCTGGAACCACCTGCCGGCCAAGCCTGAACCACCTGCCAAGCACAACGGAACAACCTGCCAGACACGCCAAAATCACCTGCGTGTTATGCCAGAACCACTTGGAGGACTCTCTGGGATGACCTGCCGGGCATGCCAGAAACACCTCTCAGAGGTGCCAGAACCATGTGGCGGACAGTCCGGAATCACCTGTTGGGCATGCGCAACCACCTCTGAGACGTACCAGAACCACATGCCGTGCAGGCTGGAACCACCTAGCGGACAGACCGGAATCAGCTTTCGGGCATGCCGGAACCACGTGTCAGATGTGCCAGAAACACGTGCCGGAGACGCCGGAAGCACCTGCCAAGCACGTTGGAACCACCTGCTCAACTCGCCTAAACCACCTGCCGGACATGCCAAAATCACCTGCCGACTATGCCAGAACCACTTGGCGAACACTCCGGAATCACTTGCCGGGCATGCAGGAACCACCTCTCAGACATGCCAGAACCCGGTGCCAATGACCCCGGAAGCACCAGCCGAGCACGCCGGAACCACCTGCTCGACTCGCCAGAACCACCTGCCGATCACGCAAAAATCACCTGCCGGCTACGCCACAACCAGTTGGGGAACACTTCGGAATCACCTGCCGGGCTTGCTGGAACCACCTGCCGGTCATGCCAAAATCACCTGCCAACTACGCCAGTACCACTTGGCGGACACTGTGGAAACACCTGTCGGGCCGGCCGGAACCACATCTCAGACGTGCCAGAACCATGTGCATGAGATGCTGGAACCACACCCCGAACCGACGGAAAACACCTGCCAGACCCGTCTGAACAACCTGCCGAGCACCTACCTGACATGCCCAAATCACCAGCCGGGTATGCCAGAACCACTTGGCGGACACTCCGGAATCATCGGCCGGACATGCCGGAACCAGCTCTCAGACACACCAGAACCACGTGCCGGAGACGCCGTAAGCACCTGCCGAGCATGCCGGAGCCACCTGCTCGACTCGCCAGAAACACCAGCCGATCATTCAAAAATCACCTGCCGGCTACGCCACAACAATTTGGTGAACACTTTGGAATCACCTGCCAGGCTTGCTGGAACCACCTGCCGGTCATGCCAAAATCACCTGACAACTACGCCAGAACCGCTTGGCGGACACTGCGGAAACACCTGTCGGGCCGGCTGGAACCACATCTCAGACGTGCCAGAAACGTGTTCATGAGATGCTGGAACCACACCCCGAACAGACGGCTACCACCTGCCAGAACCGCCTGAACCACCTGCCGAGCACGCCGGAACCACCTGCTCGACTCACCGGTACCACCTCCCTGACACGCCAAAATCACCTGCTGGGTATGCCAGAACCACTTGGCGGACACTCCGGAATCATCTGCCGGACATGCCGGAACCAGCTCTCAGACACACCAGAACCAAGTGCCGGACACGCCAAAATCACCTGCCGGGTATGCCAGAACCACCTGGCGGACACTACGGAATCACCTGCCGCGCATGCCGGAAGCACGTGCCAGACACGCCGGAAACACCTACTGGACAGACCGGAACCACCTGCCAAGAACGCCGGAGCCACCTGTTGGACTCGCTGGAACCACCTGCCGGACAGGCCAATATCAACTGCTGGCTATGCCAGAACCACCTGGGGGACAGTCCGGGATCACCTGCCAGCCATGGCGGAACCACCTCTCTGACGTACCAGAACCACCTGCCGGAGAAGCTGGAAACACGTCCAGGACAAACTGGAACCACGTGACCTCCATGCCTGAACCACCTGCCGAGCACGGCGGAACCACCTGCTGGACACGCCAAACTCACCTGCGGGCTACGCCAGAACCACTTGGACGACTCTCCGAAATGACCGGCCGGGCAGGTTGGAACCACCTCTCACACGTGCCAGAAGCACGTGGCGGACAGTCCGGAATCACCTGTTGGGCATACGCAACCACCTCTGACACGTACCAGAACCACGTGCCGTGCACGCCGGAACCACCTACCGGACAGACCGGAATCAACTTTTGGGCATGCCGGAACCACCAGTCAGATGTGCCAGAAACACGTGCCGGAGACGCCGGAAGCACCTGGCGAGCACGTCGCAACCACCTGCTCAACTCGCCTGAACCACCTGCCGGACACGCCAAAATCACCTGCCCGCTACACCAGCACCACTTCGGGGACAAGCCGGAATCACGTGAGGGGCATGCCGGCACAGCCTCTCAGACTGAACCTCGTGCCGGACACCACAGAACCACCTGCCGGACAGACCGGAACCACCTGCCGGACACGCCGGAACCACCGGCTCGACCCGCCGGAACGACCGCTGGACATGCAAAATCACCTGCCGGCTACGCCGGAAACACTTGGCGAACACTCCGGAATCACCTGCCGGGCATGCCGGAACCACCTCTCAGATATGCCAGAACCACGTGCCAATGTCCCCGGAAGCACCTGCCGAGCACGCCGGAACCACCTGCTCGACTCGCCAGAACCACCTGCCGGACACGCAGAAATCACCTGCCGGCTACGCCACAACCAGTTGGGGAACACTTCGGAATCACCTGCCGGGCTTGCTGGAACCACCTGCCGGTCATGCCAAAATCACCTGCCAACTACGCCAGTACCACTTGGCGGACACTGTGGAAACACCTGTCGGGCCGGCCGGAACCACATCTCAGACGTGCCAGAACCATGTGCATGAGAAGCTGGAACCACACCCCGAACAGACGGAAAACACCTGCCAGACCCGTCTGAACAACCTGCCGAGCACCTACCTGACATGCCCAAAGCACCAGCTGGGTATGCCAGAACCACTTGGCGGACACTCCGGAATCATCTGCCGGACATGCCGGAACCAGCTCTCACACACACCAGAACCACGTGCCGGAGACTCCGGAAGCACCTGACGAGCATGCCGGAGCCACCTGCTCGACTCGCCAGAAAGACCTGCCGGACACGCCAAAATCACCTGCCGGGTATGCCAGAACCACCTGGCGGACACTCCGAAATCACCTGCCGCGCATGCCGGAACCACCTCTCAGACGTGCCGGAAGCACGTGCCGGACACGCCGGAATCACCTACGGGACAGACCGGAACTACCTGTCGAGCAAGCCGGAGCCACCTGTTCGACTCGCTGGAAGTACCTGCCGGACAGGCCAATGTTAACTGCTGGCTATGCCAGAACCACCTGGGGGATGGTCCGGAATCACCTGCCAGCCATGGAGGAACCACCTCTGAGACGTACCAGAACCTCCTGCCGGAGAAGCTGGAAACACGTCCTGGACAGTCTGGAACCACCTGCCGGCCAAGCCTGAACCACCTGCCAAGCACAACGGAACAACCTGCCAGACACGCCAAAATCACCTGCGAGTTATGCCAGAACCACATGGAGGACTCTCTGGGATGACCTGCCGGGCATGCCAGAAACACCTCTCAGAGGTGCCAGAACCATGTGGCGGACAGTCCGGAATCACCTGTTGGGCATGCGCAACCACCTCTGAGACGTACCAGAACCACATGCCGTGCAGGCTGGAACCACCTTCCGGACAGACCGGAATCACCTTTCGGGCATGCCGGAACCACCTGTCAGATGTGCCAGAAACACGTGCCGGAGACGCCGGAAGCACCTGCCAAGCACGTTGGAACCACCTGCTCAACTCGCCTGAACCACCTGCCGGACATGCCAAAATCACCTGCCGACTATGCCAGAACCACTTGGCGAACACTCCGGAATCACTTGCCGGGCATGCAGGAACCACCTCTCAGACATGCCAGAACCCCGTGCCAATGACCCCGGAAGCACCAGCCGAGCACGCCGGAACCACCTGCTCGACTCGCCAGAACCACCTGCCGATCACGCAAAAATCACCTGCCGGCTACGCCACAACCAGTTGGTGAACACTTTGGAATCACCTGCCAGGCTTGCTGGAACCACCTGCCAGTCATGCCAAAATCACCTGCCAACTACGCCAGAACCGCTTGGCGGACACTGCGGAAACACCTGTCGGGCCGGCTGGAACCACATCTCAGACGTGCCAGAAACGTGTTCATGAGATGCTGGAACCACACCCCGAACAGACGGATACCACCTGCCAGAACCGCCTGAACCACCTGACGAGCACGCCGGAACCACCTGCTCGACTCACCGGTACCACCTCCCTGACACGCCAAAATCACCTGCTGGGTATGCCACAACCACTTGGCGGACACTCCGGAATCATCAGCCGGACATGCCGGAACCAGCTCTCAGACACACCAGAACCAAGTGCCGGAGACGCCGGAAGCACCTGCCGAGCATGCCGGAGCCACCTGCTCGACTCGCCAGAAACACCTGCCGGACACGCCAAAATCACCTGCCGGGTATGCCAGAAGCACCTGGCGGACACTACGGAATCACCTGCCGCGCATGCCGGAACCACCTCTCAGACGTGCCGGAAGCACGTGCCGGACACGCCGGAAACACCTACCGGACACACCGGAACCACCTGCCAAGAACGCCGGAGCCACCTGTTCGACTCGCTGGAACCACCTGCCGGACAGGCCAATATCAACTGCTGGCTATGCCAGAACCGCCTGGGGGACAGTCCGGGATCACCTGCCAGCCATGGCGGAACCACCTCTCAGACGTACCAGAACCACCTGCCGGAGAAGCTGGAAACACGTCCAGGACAAACTGGAACCACGTGACGGCCATGCCTGAACCACCTGCCGAGCACGGCGGAACCACCTACCGGACGCGCCAAAATCACCTGCGGGCTACGCCAGAACCACTTGGACGACTCTCCGAAATGACCTGCCGGGCATGTTGGAACCACCTCTCAGACGTGCCAGAAGCACGTGGCGGACAGTCCGGAATCACCTGTTGGGCATACGCAACCACCTCTGACACGTACCAGAACCACGTGCCGTGCACGCCGGAACCACCTACCGGACAGACCGGAATCAACTTTTGGGCATGCCGGAACCACCAGTCAGATGTGCCAGAAACACGTGCCGGAGACGCCGGAAGCACCTGCCGAGCACGTCGCAACCACCTGCTCAACTCGCCTGAACCACATGCCGGACACGCCAAAATCACCTGCCCGCTACACCAGCACCACTTCGGGGACAAGCCGGAATCACGTGAGGGGCATGCCGGCACAGCCTCTCAGACTGAACCTCGTGCCGGACACCACAGAACCACCTGCCGGACAGACCGGAACCACCTGCCGGACACGCCGGAACCACCGGCTCGACCCGCCGGAACGACCGCTGGACATGCAAACTCACCTGCCGGCTACGCCGGAAACACTTGGCGAACACTCCGGAATCACCTGCCGGGCATGCCGGAACCACCTCTCAGATATGCCAGAACCACGTGCCAATGACCCCGGAAGCACCTGCCGAGCACGCCGGAACCACCTGCTCGACTCGCCAGAACCACCTGCCGGACACGCAAAAATCACCTGCCGGCTAGGCCACAACCAGTTGGGGAACACTTCGGAATCACCTGCCGGGCTTGCTGGAACCACCTGCCGGTCATGCCAAAATCACATGCCAACTACGCCAGTACCACTTGGCGGACACTGTGGAAACACCTGTCGGGCCGGCCGGAACCACATCTCAGACGTGCCAGAACCATGTGCATGAGATGCTGGAACCACACCCCGAACAGTCGGAAAACACCTGCCAGACCCGTCTGAACAACCTGCCGAGCACGCCGGAGCCACCTGCTCGACTCGCCGGAACCACCTACCTGACATGCCCAAATCACCAGCCGGGTATGCCAGAACCACTTGGCGGACACTCCGGAATCATCTGCCGGACATGCCGGAACCAGCTCTCAGACACACCAGAACCACGTGCCGGAGACGCCGGAAGCACCTGCCGAGCATGCCGGAGCCACCTGCTCGACTCGCCAGAAACACCTGCCGGACACGCCAAAATCACCTGCCGGGTACGCCAGAACCACCTGGCGGACACTCCGAAATCACCTGTCGCGCATGCCGGAACCACCTCTCAGACGTGCCGGAAGCACGTGCCGGACACGCCGGAATCACCTACCGGACAGACCGGAACCACCTGCCGAGCACGCCGGAGCCACCTGTTCGACTCGCTGGAACCACCTGCCGGACAGGCCAATATCAACTGCTGGCTATGCCAGAACCACCTGGGGGACGGTCCATAATCACCTGCCAGCCATGGCGGAACCACCTCTGAGACGTACCAGAACCACCTGCCGGAGAAGCTGGAAACACGTCCTGGACAGTCTGGAACCACCTGCCGGCCAAGCCTGAACCACCTGCCAAGCACAACGGAACAACCTGCCAGACACGCCAAAATCACCTGCGTGTTATGCCAGAACCACCTGGAGGACTCTCTGGGATGACCTGCCGGGAATGCCGGAACCACCTCTCAGACGTGCCAGAACCATGTGGCGGACAGTCCGGAATCACCTGTTGGGCATGCGCAACCACCTCTGAGACGTACCAGAACCACATGCCGTGCAGGCTGGAACCACCTACCGGACAGACCGGAATCACCTTTCGGGCATGCCGGAACCACCTGTCAGATGTGCCAGAAACACGTGCCGGATACGCCGGAAGCACCTGCCAAGCACGTTGGAACCACCTGCTCAACTCGCCTGAACCACCTGCCGGACATGCCAAAATCACCTGCCGACTATGCCAGAACCACTTGGCGAACACTCCGGAATCACTTGTCGGGCATGCAGGAACCACCTCTCAGACATGCCAGAACCCCGTGCCAATGACCCCAGAAGCACAAGCCGAGCACGCCGGAACCACCTGCTCGACTCGCCAGAACCACCTGCCGATCACGCAAAAAACACCTGCCGGCTACGCCACAACCAGTTGGTGAACACTTTGGAATCACCTGCCAGGCTTGCTGGAACCACCTGCCAGTCATGCCAAAATCACCTGCCAACTACGCCAGAACCGCTTGGCGGACACTGCGGAAACACCTGTCGGGCCGGCTGGAACCACATCTCAGACGTGCCAGAAACGTGTTCATGAGATGCTGGAACCACACCCCGAACAGACGGATACCACCTGCCAGAACCGCCTGAACCACCTGCCGTGCACGCCGGAACCACCTGCTCGACTCACCGGTACCACCTCTCTGACACGCCAAAATCACCTGCTGGGTATGCCAGAACCACTTGGCGGACACTCCGGTGTCATCTGCCGGACATGCCGGAACCAGCTCTCAGACACACCAGAACCAAGTGCCGGAGACGCCGGAAGCACGTGCCGAGCATGCCGGAGCCACCTGCTCGACTCGCCAGAAACACCTGCCGGACACGCCAAAATCACCTGCCGGGTATGCCAGAACCACCTGGCGGACACTACGGAATCACCTGCCGCGCATGCCGGAACCACGTGCCAGACACGCCGCAAACACCTACCGGACAGACCGGAACCACCTGCGAAGAACACCGGAGCCACCTGTTCGACTCGCTGGAACCACCTGCCGGACAGGCCAATATCAACTGCTGGCTATGCCAGAACCACCTGGGGTACAGTCCGGGATCACCTGCCAGCCATGGCAGAACCACCTCTAAGACGTACCAGAACCACCTGCCGGAGAAGCTGGAAACACGTCCTGGACAGACTGGAAACACGTGACGGCCATGGCTGAACCACCTGCCGAACACAGCGGAAGCACCTGGCGGACACACCAAAATCACCTGCGGGCTACGCCAGAACCACTTGGACGACTCTCCGAAATGACCTGCCGGGCATGTTGGAACCACCTCTCAGACGTGCCAGAAGCACGTGGCGGACAGTCCGGAATCACCTGTTGGGCATACGCAACCACCTCTGACACGTACCAGAACCACGTGCCGTGCACGCCGGAACCACCTACCGGACAGACCGGAATCAACTTTTGGGCATGCCGGAACCACCAGTCAGATGTGCCAGAAACACGTGCCGGAGACGCCGGAAGCACCTGCCGAGCACGTCGCAACCACCTGCTCAACTCGCCTGAACCACCTGCCGGACACGCCAAAATCACCTGCCCGCTACACCAGCACCACTTCGGGGACAAGCCGGAATCACGTGAGGGGCATGCCGGCACAGCCTCTCAGACTGAACCTCGTGCCGGACACCACAGAACCTCCTGCCGGGCAGACCGGAACCACCTGCCGGACACGCCGGAACCACCGGCTCGACCCGCCGGAACGACCGCTGGACATGCAAACTCACCTGCCGGCTATGCCGGAAACACTTGGCGAACACTCCGGAATCACCTGCCGGGCATGCCGGAACCACCTCTCAGATATGCCAGAACCACGTGCCAATGACCCCGGAAGCACCTGCCGAGCACGCCGGAACCACCTGCTCGACTCGCCAGAACCACCTGCCGGACACGCAGAAATCACCTGCCGGCAACGCCACAACCAGTTGGGGAACACTTTGGAATCACCTGCCGGGCGTGCTGGAACCACCTGCCGGTCATGCCAAAATCACCTGCCAAGTACGCCAGTACCACTTGGCGGACACTGTGGAAACACCTGTCGGGCCGGCCGGAACCACATCTCAGACGTGCCAGAACCATGTGCATGAGATGCTGGAACCACACCCCGAACAGACGGAAAACAGCTGCCAGACCCGTCTGAACAACCTGCCGAGCACGCCGGAGCCACCTGCTCGACGCGCCGGAACCACCTACCTGACATGCCCAAATCACCTGCTGGGTATGCCAGAACCACTTGACGGACACTCCGGAATCATCTGCCGGACATGCCGGAACCAGCTCTCAGACACACCAGAACCACGTGCCGGAGACGCCGGAAGCACCTGCCGAGCATGCCGGAGCCACCTGCTCGACTCGCCAGAAACACCTGCCGGACACGCCAAAATCACCTGCCGGGTACGCCAGAACCACCTGGCGGACACTCCGAAATCACCTGTCACGCATGCCGGAACCACCTCTCAGACGTGCCGGAAGCACGTGCCGGACACGCCGGAATCACCTACCGGACAGACCGGAACCACATGCCGAGCACGCCGGAGCCACCTGTTCGACTCGCTGGAACCACCTGCCGGACACGCCGGAACCACCGGCTCGACCCGCTGGAACGACCGCTGGACATGCAAACTCACCTGCCGGCTACGCCGGAAACACTTGGCGAACACTCCGGAATCACCTGCCGGGAATGCCGGAACCACCTCTCAGATATGCCAGAACCACGTGCCAATGACCCCGGAAGCACCTGCCGAGCACGCCGGAACCACCTGCTCGACTCGCCAGAAACACCTGCCGGACACGCCAAAATCACCTGCCGGGTACGCCAGAACCACCTGGGGGACACTCCGAAATCACCTGTCGCGCATGCCGGAACCACCTCTCAGACGTGCCGGAAGCACGTGCCGGACACGCCGGAATCACCTACCGGACAGACCGGAACCACCTGCCGAGCACGCCGGAGCCACCTGTTCGACTCGCTGGAACCACCTGCCGGACAGGCCAATATCAACTGCTGGCTATGCCAGAACCACCTGGGGGACGGTCCGGAATCACCTGCCAGCCCTGGCGGAACCACCTCTCAGACGTACCAGAACCACCTGCCGGAGAAGCTGGAAACACGTCCTGGACAGTCTGGAACCACCTGCCGGCCAAGCCTGAACCACCTGCCAAGCACAACGGAACAACCTGCCAGACACGCCAAAATCACCTGCGTGTTATGCCAGAACCACTTGGAGGACTCTCTGGGATGACCTGCCGGGCATGCCGGAACCACCTCTCAGACGTGCCAGAACCATGTGGCGGACAGTCCGGAATCACCTGTTGGGCATGCGCAACCACCTCTGAGACGTACCAGAACCACATGCCGTGCAGGCTGGAACCACCTACCGGACAGACCGGAATCACCTTTCGGGCATGCCGGTACCACCTGTCAGATGTGCCAGAAACACGTGCCGGAGACGCCGGAAGCACCTGCCAAGCACGTTGGAACCAACTGCTCAACTCGCCTGAACCACCTGCCGGACATGCCAAAATCACCTGCCGACTATGCCAGAACCACTTGGCGAACACTCCGGAATCACTTGCCGGGCATGCAGGAACCACCTCTCAGACATGCCAGAACCCCGTGCCAATGACCCCGGAAGCACCAGCCGAGCACGCCGGAACCACCTGCTCGACTCGCCAGAACCACCTGACGATCCCGCAAAAATCACCTGCCGGCTACGCCACAACCAGTTGGTGAACACTTTGGAATCACCTGCCAGGCTTGCTGGAACCACCTGCCGGTCATGCCAAAATCACCTGCCAACTACGCCAGACCCGCTTGGCGGACACTGCGGAAACACCTGTCGGGCCGGCTGGAACCACATCTCAGACGTGCCAGAAACGTGTTCATGAGATGCTGGAACCACACCCCGAACAGACGGATACCACCTGCCAGAACCGCCAGAACCACCTGCCGAGCACGCCGGAACCACCTGCTTGACTCACCGGTACCACCTCCCTGACACGCCAAAATCAACTGCTGGGTATGCCAGAACCACTTGGCGGACACTCCGGAGTCATCTGCCGGACATGCCGGAACCAGCTCTCAGACACACCAGAACCAAGTGACGGAGACGCCGGAAGCACCTGCCGAGCATGCCGGAGCCACCTGCTCGACTCGCCAGAAACACCTGCCGGACACGCCAAAATCACCTGCCGGGTATGCCAGAACCACCTGGCGGACACTACGGAATCACCTGCCGCGCATGCCGGAAGCACGTGCCAGACACGCCGCAAACACCTACCGGACAGACCGGAACCACCTGCCAAGAACGCCGGAGCCACCTGTTCGACTCGCTGGAACCACCTGCCGGACAGGCCAATATCAACTGCTGGCTATGCCAGAACCACCTGGGGGACAGTCCGGGATCACCTGCCAGCCATGGCGGAACCACCTCTCAGACGTACCAGAACCACCTGCCGGAGAAGCTGGAAACACGTCCTGGACAGACTGGAACCACGTGACGGCCATGCCTGAACCACCTGCCGAGCAAGGCGGAAACTCCTGCCGGACGCACCAAAATCACCTGCGGGCTACGCCAGAACCACTTGGACGACTCTCCGAAATGACCTGCCGGGCATGATGGAACCAACTCTCAGACGTGCCAGAAGCACTTGTCGAACACTCCGGAATCACCTGCCGGGCATGCCAGAACCACCTCTCAGATATGCCAGAACCACGTGCCAATGACCCCGGAAGCACCTGCCGAGCACGCAGGAACCACCTGCTCGACTCGCCAGAACCACCTGCCGGACACGCCAAAATCACCTGCCGGCTACGCCACAACCAGTTGGGGAAAACTTCGGAATCACCTGCCGGGCTTGCTGGAACCACCTGCCGGTCATGCCAAAATCACCTGCCAACTACGCCAGTACCACTTGGCGGACACTGTGGAAACACCTGTCGGGCCGGCCGGAACCACATCTCAGACGTGCCAGAGCCATGTGCATGAGATGCTGGAACCACATCCCGAACAGACGGAAAACACCTGCCAGACCCGTCTGAACAACCTGCCGAGCACGCCGGAGCCACCTGCTCGACTCGCCGGAACCACCTACCTGACCTGCCCAAATCACCTGCTGGGTATTCCAGAACCACTTGACGGACACTCCGGAATCATCTGCCGGACATGCCGGAACCAGCTCTCAGACACACCAGAACCACATGCCGGAGACGCCGGAAGCACCTGCCGAGCATGCCGGAGCCACCTGCTCGACTCGCCAGAAACACCTGCCGGACAGGCCAAAATCACCTGCCGGGTACGCCAGAACCACCTGGCGGACACTCCGAAATCATCTGTCACGCATGCCGGAACCACCTCTCAGACGTGCCAAAACCATGTGCATGAGATGCTGGAACCACACCCCGAACCGACGGAAAACAGCTGCCAGACCCGTCTGAACAAACTGCCGAGCACCTACCTGACATGCCCAAATCACCAGCCGGGTATGCCAGAACCACTTGGCGGACACTCCGGAATCATCTGCCGGACATGCCGGAACCAGCTCTCAGACACACCAGAACCAAGTGCCGGAGACGCCGGAAGCACCTGCCGAGCATGCCGGAGCCACCTGCTCGACTCGCCAGAAACACCAGCCGATCATTCAAAAATCACCTGCCGGCTACGCCACAACCATTTGGTGAACACTTTGGAATCACCTGCCAGGCTTGCTGGAACCACCTGCCGGTCATGCCAAAATCACCTGACAACTACGCCAGAACCGCTTGGCGGACACTGCGGAAACACCTGTCGGGCCGGCTGGAACCACATCTCAGACGTGCCAGAAACGTGTTCATGAGATGCTGGAACCACACCCCGAACAGACGGCTACCACCTGCCAGAACCGCCTGAACCACCTGCCGAGCACGCCGGAACCACCTGCTCGACTCACCGGTACCACCTCCCTGACACGCCAAAATCACCTGCTGGGTATGCCACAACCACTTGGCGGACACTCCGGAATCATCTGCCGGACATGCCGGAACCAGCTCTCAGACACACCAGAACCAAGTGCCGGAGACGCCGGAAGCACCTGCCGAGCATGCCGGAGCCACCTGCTCGACTCGCCAGAAACACCTGCCGGACACGCCAAAATCACCTGCCGGGTACGCCAGAAGCACCTGGCGGACACTACGGAATCACCTGCCGCGCATGCCGGAACCACCCCTCAGACGTGCCGGAAGCACGTGCCGGACACGCCGGAAACACCTACCGGACAGACCGGAACCACCTGCCAAGAACGCCGGAGCCACCTGTGCGACTCGCTGGAACCACCTGCCGGACAGGCCAATATCAACTGCTGGCTATGCCAGAACTGCCTGGTGGACAGTCCGGGATCACCTGCCAGCCATGGCGGAACCACCTCTCAGACGTACCAGAACCACCTGCCGGAGAAGCTGGAAACACGTCCTGGACAGTCTGGAACCACCTGCCGGCCAAGCCTGAACCACCTGCCAAGCACCACGGAACAACCTGCCAGACACGCCAAAATCACCTGCGTGTTATGCCAGAACCACTTGGAGGACTCTCCGGGATGACCTGCCAGGCATGCCGGAACCACCTCTCGGACGTGCCAGAACCATGTGGCGGACAGTCCGGAATCACCTGTTGGGCATGCGCAACCACCTCTGAGACGTACCAGAACCACATGCCGTGCAGGCTGGAACCACCTACCGGACAGACCGGAATCACCTTTCGGGCATGCCGGAACCACCTGTCAGATGTGCCAGAAACACGTGCCGGAGACGCCGGAAGCACCTGCCAAGCACGTTGGAACCACCTGCTCAACTCGCCTGAACCACCTGCCGGACATGCCAAAATCACCTGCCGACTATGCCAGAACCACTTGGCGAACACTCCGGAATCACTTGCCGGGCATGCAGGAACCACCTCTCGGACATGCCAGAACCCCGTGCCAATGACCCCGGAAGCACCAGCCGAGCACGCCGGAACCACCTGCTCGACTCGCCAGAACCACCTGCCGATCACGCAATAATCACCTGCCGTCTACGCCACAACCAGTTGGTGAACACTTTGGAATCACCTGCCAGGCTTGCTGGAACCACCTGCCGGTCATGCCAAAATCACCTGCCAACTACGCCAGAACCGCTTGGCGGACACTGCGGAAACACCTGTCGGGCCGGCTGGAACCACATCTCAGACGTGCCAGAAACGTGTTCATGAGATGCTGGAACCACACCCCGAACAGACGGATACCACCTGCCAGAACCGCCTGAACCACCTGCTGAGCACGCCGGAACCACCTGCTCGACTCACCGGTACCACCTCTCTGACACGCCAAAATCACCTGCTGGGTATGCCAGAACCACTTGGCGGACACTCCGGAATCATCTGCCTGACATGCCGGAACCAGCTCTCAGACACACCAGAACCAAGTGCCGGAGACGCCGGAAGCACCTGCCGAGCATGCCGGAGCCACCTGCTCGACTCTCCAGAAACACCTGCCGGACACGCCAAAATCACCTGCCGGGTATGCCAGAACCACCTGGCGGACACTACGGAATCACCTGCCGCGCATGCCGGAAGCACGTGCCAGACACGCCGCAAACACCTACCGGACAGACCGGAACCACCTGCCAAGAACGCCGGAGCCACCTGTTCGACTCGCTGGAACCACCTGCCGGACAGGCCAATATCAACTGCTGGCTATGCCAGAACCACCTGGGGTACAGTCCGGGATCACCTGCCAGCCTTGGCAGAACCACCTCTCAGACGTACCAGAACCACCTGCCGGAGAAGCTGGAAACACGTCCTGGACAGACTGGAAACACGTGACGGCCATGCCTGAACCACCTGCCGAACACAGCGGAACCACCTGGCGGACACACCAAAATCACCTGCGGGCTACGCCAGAACCACTTGGACGACTCTCCGAAATGACCTGCCGGGCCTGTTGGAACCACCTCTCAGACGTGCCAGAAGCACGTGGCGGACAGTCCGGAATCACCTGTTGGGCATACGCAACCACCTCTGACACGTACCAGAACCACGTGCCGTGCACGCCGGAACCACCTACCGGACAGACCGGAATCAACTTTTGGGCATGCCGGAACCACCAGTCAGATGTGCCAGAAACACGTGCTGGAGACGCCGGAAGCACCTGCCGAGCACGTCGCAACCACCTGCTCAACTCGCCTGAACCACCTGCCAGACACGACAAAATCACCTGCCCGCTACTACAGCACCACTTCGGGGACAAGCCAGAATCACGTGAGGGGCATGCCGGCACAGCCTCTCAGACTGAACCTCGTGCCGGACACCACAGAACCACCTGCCGGGCAGACCGGAACCACCTGCCGGACACGCCGGAACCACCGGCTAGACCCGCCGGAACGACCGCTGGACATGCAAACTCACCTGCCGGCTACGCCGGAAACACTGGGCGAACACTCCGGAATCACCTGCCGGGCATGCCGGAACCACCTCTCAGATATGCCAGAACCACGTGCCAATGACCCCGGAAGCACCTGCCGAGCACGCCGGAACCACCTGCTCGACTCGCCAGAACCACCTGCCGGACACGCAGAAATCACCTGCCGGCTACGCCACAACCAGTTGGGGAACACTTCGGAATCACCTGCCGGGCGTGCTGGAACCACCTGCCGGTCATGCCAAAATCACCTGCCAAGTACGCCAGTACCACTTGGCGGACACTGTGGAAACACCTGTCGGGCCGGCCGGAACCACATCTCAGACGTGCCAGAACCATGTGCATGAGATGCTGGAACCACACCCCGAACAGACGGAAAACACCTGCCAGACCCGTCTGAACAACCTGCCGTGCACGCCGGAGCCACCTGCTCGACTCGCCGGAACCACCTACCTGACATGCCCAAATCACCAGCTGGGTATGCCAGAACCACTTGACGGACACTCCGGAATCATCTGCCGGACATGCAGGAACCAGCTCTCAGACACACCAGAACCACGTGCCGGAGACGCCGGAAGCACCTGCCGAGCATGCCGGAGCCACCTACTCGACTCGCCAGAAACACCTGCCGGACACGCCAAAATCACCTGCCGGGTACGCCAGAACCACCTGGCGGACACTCCGAAATCACCTGTCACGCATGCCGGAACCACCTCTCAGACGTGCCGGAAGCACGTGCCGGACACGCCGGAATCACCTACCTGACAGACCGAACCAACTGCCGAGCACGCCGGAGCCACCTGTTCGACTCGTTGGAACCACCTGCCGGACACGCCGGAACCACCGGCTCGACCCGCCGGAACGACCGCTGGACATGCAAACTCACCTGCCGGCTACGCCGGAAACACTTGGCGAACACTCCGGAATCACCTGCCGGGCATGCCGGAACCACCTCTCAGATATGCCAGAACCACGTGCCAATGACCCCGGAAGCACCTGCCGAGCACGCCGGAACCACCTGCTCGACTCGCCAGAAACACCTGCCGGACACGCCAAAATCACCTGCCGGGTACGCCAGAACCACCTGGCGGACACTCCGAAATCACCTGTCGCGCATGCCGGAACCACCTCTCAGACGTGCCGGAAGCACGTGCCGGACACGCCGGAACCACGTGACGGCCATGCCTGAACCACCTGCCGAGCACGCAGGAGCCACCTGTTCGACTCGCTGGAACCACCTGCCGGACAGGCCAATATCAACTGCTGGCTATGCCAGAACCACCTCGGGGACGGTCCGGAATCACCTGCCAGCCATGGCGGAACCACCTCTCAGACGTACCAGAACCACCTGCCGGAGAAGCTGGAAACACGTCCTGGACAGTCTGGAACCACCTGCCGGCCAAGCCTGAACCACCTGCCAAGCACAACGGAACAACCTGCCAGACACGCCAAAATCACCTGCGTGTTATGCCAGAACCACTTGGAGGACTCTCTGGGATGACCTGCCGGGCATGCCGGAACCACCTCTCAGACGTGCCAGAACCATGTGGCGGACAGTCCGGAATCACCTGTTGGGCATGCGCAACCACCTCTGAGACGTACCAGAACCACATGCCGTGCCGGCTGGAACCAATTACCGGACAGACCGGAATCACCTTTCGGGCATGCCGGAACCACCTGTCAGATGTGCCAGAAACACGTGCCGGAGATGCCGGAAGCACCTGCCAAGCACGTTGGAACCACCTGCTCAACTCGCCTGAACCACCTGCCGGACATGCCAAAATCACCTGCCGACTATGCCAGAACCACTTGGCGAACACTCCGGAATCACTTGCCGGGCATGCAGGAACCACCTCTCAGACATGCCAGAACCCCGTGCCAATGACCCCGGAAGCACCAGCCGAGCACGCCGGAACCACCTGCTCGACTCGCCAGAACCAAATGCCGATCACGCAAAAATCACCTGCCGGCTACGCCACAACCAGTTGGTGAACACTTTGGAATCACCTGCCAGGCTTGCTGGAACCACCTGCCAGTCATGCCAAAATCACCTGCCAACTACGCCAGAACCGCTTGGCGGACACTGCGGAAACACCTGTCGGGCCGGCTGGAACCACATCTCAGACGTGCCAGAAACGTGTTCATGAGATGCTGGAACCACACCCCGAACAGACGGATACCACCTGCCAGAACCGCCTGAACCACCTGCTGAGCACGCAGGAACCACCTGCTCGACTCACCGGTACCACCTCCCTGACACGCCAAAATCACCTGCTGGGTATGCCAGATCCACTTGGCGGAGACTCCGGAATCATCTGCCGGACATGCCGGAACCAGCTCCCAGACACACCAGAACCAAGTGCCGGAGACGCCGGAAGAACCTGCCGAGCATGCCGGAGCCACCTGCTCGACTCGCCAGAAACACCTGCCGGACACGCCAAAATCACCTGCTGGGTATGCCAGAAGCACCTGGCGGACACTACGGAATCACCTGCCGCGCATGCCGGAACCACGTGCCAGACACGCCGCAAACACCTACCGGACAGACCGGAACCACCTGCCAAGAACACCTGAGCCACCTGTTCGACTCGCTTTAACCACCTGCCGGACAGGCCAATATCAACTGCTGGCTATGCCAGAACCACCTGGGGGACAGTCCGGGATCACCTGCCAGCCATGGCGGAACCACCTCTCTGACGTACCAGAACCACCTGCCGGAGAAGCTGGAAACACGTCCTGGAAAGACTGGAACCACGTGACGCCCATGCCTGAACCACCTGCAGAGCACCCCGGAACCACCTGCCGGACACGCCAAAATCACCTGTGGGCTATGCCAGAACCACTTGGACGACTCTCCGAAATGACCTGCCGGGCATGTTGGAACCACCTCTCAGACGTGTCAGAAGCACGTGGCGGACAGTCCGGAATCACCTGTTGGGCATACGCAACCACCTCTGACACGTACCAGAACCACGTGCCGTGCACGCCGGAACCACCTACCGGACAGACCGGAATCAACTTTTGGGCATGCCGGAACCACCAGTCAGATGTGCCAGAAACACGTGCCGGAGACGCCGGAAGCACCTGCCGAGCACGTCGCAACCACCTGCTCAACTCACCTGAACCACCTGCCGGACATGCCAAAATCACCTGCCGACTATGCCAGAACCACTTGGCGAACACTCCGGAATCACTTGCCGGGCATGCAGGAACCACCTCTCAGACATGCCAGAACCCCGTGCCAATGACCCCGGAAGCACCAGCCGAGCACGCCGGAACCACCTGCTCGACTCGCCAGAACCACCTGCCGATCACGCAAAAATCACCTGCCGGCTACGCCACAACCAGTTGGTGAACACTTTGGAATCACCTTCCAGGCTTGCTGGAACCACCTGCCGGTCATGCCAAAATCACCTGCCGGGAATGCCAGAACCACCTGGCGGACACTACGGAATCACCTGCCGCGCATGCCGGAAGCACGTGCCAGACTCGCCGCAAACACCTACCGGACAGACCGGAACCACCTGCCAAGAACGCCGGAGCCACCTGTTCGACTCGCTGGAACCACCTGCCGGACAGGCCAATATCAACTGCTGGCTATGCCAGAACCACCTGGGGGACAGTCCGGGATCACCTGCCAGCCATGGCGGAACCACCTCTCAGACGTACCAGAACCACCTGCCGGAGAAGCTGGAAACACGTCCTGGACAGACTGGAACCACGTGACGGCCATGCCTGAACCACCTGCCGAGCACGGCGGAACCACCTGCCGGACGCGCCAAAATCACCTGCGGGCTACGCCAGAACCACTTGGACGACTCTCCGAAATGACCTGCCGGGCATGTTGGAACCACCTCTCAGACGTGCCAGAAGCACTTGGCGAACACTCCGGAATCACCTGCCGTGCATGCCGGAACCACCACTCAGATATGCCAGAACCACGTGCCAATCACCCCGGAAGCACCTGCCGAGCACGCCGGAACCACCTGCTCGACTCGCCAGAACCACCTGCCGGACACGCAGAAATCACCTGCCGGCTACGCCACAACCAGTTGGGGAACACTTCGGAATCACCTGCCGGGCTTGCTGGAACCACCTGCCGGTCATGCCAAAATCACCTGCCAAGTACGCCAGTACCACTTGGCGGACACTGTGGAAACACCTGTCGGGCCTGCCGGAACCACATCTCAGACGTGCCAAAACCATGTGCATGAGATGCTGGAACCACACCCCGAACCGACGGAAAACACCTGCCAGACCCGTCTGAACAAACTGCCGAGCACCTACCTGACATGCCCAAATCACCAGCCGGGTATGCCAGAACCACTTGGCGGACACTCCGGAATCATCTGCCGGACATGCCGGAACCAGCTCTCAGACACACCAGAACCAAGTGCCGGAGACGCCGGAAGCACCTGCCGAGCATGCCGGAGCCACCTGCTCGACTCGCCAGAAACAGCAGCCGATCATTCAAAAATCACCTGCCGGCTACGCCACAACCATTTGGTGAACACTTTGGAATCACCTGCCAGGCTTGCTGGAACCACCTGCCGGTCATGCCAAAATCACCTGACAACTACGCCAGAACCGCTTGGCGGACACTGCGGAAACACCTGTCGGGCCGGCTGGAACCACATCTCAGACGTGCCAGAAACGTGTTCATGAGATGCTGGAACCACACCCCGAACAGACGGATACCACCTGCCAGAACCGCCTGAACCACCTGCCGAGCACGCCGGAACCACCTGCTCGACTCACCGGTACCACCTCCCTGACACGCCAAAATCACCTGCTGGGTATGCCAGAACCACTTGGCGGACACTCCGGAATCATCTGCCGGACATGCCGGAACCAGCTCTCAGACACACCAGAACCAAGTGCCGGAGACGCCGGAAGCACCTGCCGAGCATGCCGGAGCCACCTGCTCGACTCGCCAGAAACACCTGCCGGACACGCCAAAATCACCTGCCGGGTATGCCAGAACCACCTGGCGGACAGTCCGGGATCACCTGCCAGCCATGGCGGAACCACCTCTCAGACGTACCAGAACCACCTGCCGGAGAAGCTGGAAACACGTCCTGGACAGTCTGGAACCACCTGCCGGCCAAGCCTGAACCACCTGCCAAGCACCACGGAACAACCTGCCAGACACGCCAAAATCACCTGCGTGTTATGCCAGAACCACTTGGAGGACTCTCCGGGATGACCTGCCAGGCATGCCGGAACCACCTCTCAGACGTGCCAGAACCATGTGGCGGACAGTCCGGAATCACCTGTTGGGCATGCGCAACCACCTCTGAGACGTAGCAGAACCACATGCCGTGCAGGCTGGAACCACCTACCGGACAGACCGGAATCACCTTTCGGGCATGCCGGAACCACCTGTCAGATGTGCCAGAAACACGTGCCGGAGACGCCGGAAGCACCTGCCAAGCACGTTGGAACCACCTGCTCAACTCGCCTGAACCACCTGCCGGACATGCCAAAATCACCTGCCGACTATGCCAGAACCACTTGGCGAACACTCCGGAATCACCTGCCAGGCTTGCTGGAACCACCTGCCGGTCATGCCAAAATCACCTGCCAACTACGCCAGAACCGCTTGGCGGACACTGCGGAAACACCTGTCGGGCCGGCTGGAACCACATCTCAGACGTGCCAGAAACGTGTTCATGAGATGCTGGAACCACACCCCGAACAGACGGATACCACCTGCCAGAACCGCCTGAACCACCTGCCGAGCACGCCGGAACCACCTGCTCGACTCACCGGTACCACCTCTCTGACACGCCAAAATCACCTGCTGGGTATGCCAGAACCACTTGGCGGACACTCCGGAATCATCTGCCGGACATGCCGGAACCAGCTCTCAGACACACCAGAACCAAGTGCCGGAGACGCCGGAAGCACCTGCCGAGCATGCCGGAGCCACCTGCTCGACTCTCCAGAAACACCTGCCGGACACGCCAAAATCACCTGCCGGGTATGCCAGAACCACCTGGCGGACACTACGGAATCACCTGCCGCGCATGCCGGAAGCACGTGCCAGACACGCCGCAAACACCTACCGGACAGACCGGAACCACCTGCCAAGAACGCCGGAGCCACCTGTTCGACTCGCTGGAACCACCTGCCGGACAGGCCAATATCAACTGCTGGCTATGCCAGAACCACCTGGGGTACAGTCCGGGATCACCTGCCAGCCTTGGCAGAACCACCTCTCAGACGTACCAGAACCACCTGCCGGAGAAGCTGGAAACACGTCCTGGACAGACTGGAAACACGTGACGGCCATGCCTGAACCACCTGCCGAACACAGCGGAACCACCTGGCGGACACACCAAAATCACCTGCGGGCTACGCCAGAACCACTTGGACAACTCTCCGAAATGACCTGCCGGGCCTGTTGGAACCACCTCTCAGACGTGCCAGAAGCACGTGGCGGACAGTCCGGAATCACCTGTTGGGCATACGCAACCACCTCTGACACGTACCAGAACCACGTGCCGTGCACGCCGGAGCCACGTACCGGACAGACCGGAATCAACTTTTGGGCATGCCGGAACCACCAGTCAGATGTGCCAGAAACACGTGCTGGAGACGCCGGAAGCACCTGCCGAGCACGTCGCAACCACCTGCTCAACTCGCCTGAACCACCTGCCAGACACGACAAAATCACCTGCCCGCTACTACAGCACCACTTCGGGGACAAGCCGGAATCACGTGAGGGGCATGCCGGCACAGCCTCTCAGACTGAACCTCGTGCCGGACACCACAGAACCACCTGCCGGGCAGACCGGAACCACCTGCCGGACACGCCGGAACCACCGGCTAGACCCGCCGGAACGACCGCTGGACATGCAAACTCACCTGCCGGCTACGCCGGAAACACTGGGCGAACACTCCGGAATCACCTGCCGGGCATGCCGGAACCACCTCTCAGATATGCCAGAACCACGTGCCAATGACCCCGGAAGCACCTGCCGAGCACGCCGGAACCACCTGCTCGACTCGCCAGAACCACCTGCCGGACACGCAGAAATCACCTGCCGGCTACGCCACAACCAGTTGGGGAACACTTCGGAATCACCTGCCGGGCATGCTGGAACCACCTGCCGGTCATGCCAAAATCACCTGCCAAGTACGCCAGTACCACTTGGCGGACACTGTGGAAACACCTGTCGGGCCGGCCGGAACCACATCTCAGACGTGCCAGAACCATGTGCATGAGATGCTGGAACCACACCCCGAACAGACGGAAAACACCTGCCAGACCCGTCTGAACAACCTGCCGAGCACGCCGGAGCCACCTGCTCGACTCGCCGGAACCACCTACCTGACATGCCCAAATCACCAGCTGGGTATGCCAGAACCACTTGACGGACACTCCGGAATCATCTGCCGGACATGCCGGAACCAGCTCTCAGACACACCAGAACCACGTGCCGGAGACGCCGGAAGCACCTGCCGAGCATGCCGGAGCCACCTGCTCGACTCGCCAGAAACACCTGCCGGACACGCCAAAATCACCTGCCGGGTATGCCAGAAGCACCTGGCGGACACTACGGAATCACCTGCCGCGCATGCCGGAACCACCCCTCAGACGTGCCGGAAGCACGTGCCGGACACGCCGGAAACACCTACCGGACAGACCGGAACCACCTGCCAAGAACGCCGGAGCCACCTGTTCGACTCGCTGGAACCACCTGCCGGACAGGCCAATATCAACTGCTGGCTATGCCAGAACCGCCTGGTGGACAGTCCGGGATCACCTGCCAGCCATGGCGGAACCACCTCTCAGACGTACCAGAACCACCTGCCGGAGAAGCTGGAAACACGTCCTGGACAGTCTGGAACCACCTGCCGGCCAAGCCTGAACCACCTGCCAAGCACCACGGAACAACCTGCCAGACACGCCAAAATCACCTGCGTGTTATGCCAGAACCACTTGGAGGACTCTCCGGGATGACCTGCCAGGCATGCCGGAACCACCTCTCAGACGTGCCAGAACCATGTGGCGGACAGTCCGGAATCACCTGTTGGGCATGCGCAACCACCTCTGAGACGTACCAGAACCACATGCCGTGCAGGCTGGAACCACCTACCGGACAGACCGGAATCACCTTTCGGGCATGCCGGAACCACCTGTCAGATGTGCCAGAAACACGTGCCGGAGACGCCGGAAGCACCTGCCAAGCACGTTGGAACCACCTGCTCAACTCGCCTGAACCACCTGCCGGACATGCCAAAATCACCTGCCGACTATGCCAGAACCACTTGGCGAACACTCCGGAATCACTTGCCGGGCATGCAGGAACCACCTCTCGGACATGCCAGAACCCCGTGCCAATGACCCCGGAAGCACCAGCCGAGCACGCCGGAACCACCTGCTCGACTCGCCAGAACCACCTGCCGATCACGCAATAATCACCTGCCGTCTACGCCACAACCAGTTGGTGAACACTTTGGAATCACCTGCCAGGCTTGCTGGAACCACCTGCCGGTCATGCCAAAATCACCTGCCAACTACGCCAGAACCGCTTGGCGGACACTGCGGAAACACCTGTCGGGCCGGCTGGAACCACATCTCAGACGTGCCAGAAACGTGTTCATGAGATGCTGGAACCACACCCCGAACAGACGGATACCACCTGCCAGAACCGCCTGAACCACCTGCCGAGCACGCCGGAACCACCTGCTCGACTCACCGGTACCACCTCTCTGACACGCCAAAATCACCTGCTGGGTATGCCAGAACCACTTGGCGGACACTCCGGAATCATCTGCCGGACATGCCGGAACCAGCTCTCAGACACACCAGAACCAAGTGCCGGAGACGCCGGAAGCACCTGCCGAGCATGCCGGAGCCACCTGCTCGACTCTCCAGAAACACCTGCCGGACACGCCAAAATCACCTGCCGGGTATGCCAGAACCACCTGGCGGACACTACGGAATCACCTGCCGCGCATGCCGGAAGCACGTGCCAGACACGCCGCAAACACCTACCGGACAGACCGGAACCACCTGCCAAGAACGCCGGAGCCACCTGTTCGACTCGCTGGAACCACCTGCCGGACAGGCCAATATCAACTGCTGGCTATGCCAGAACCACCTGGGGTACAGTCCGGGATCACCTGCCAGCCTTGGCAGAACCACCTCTCAGACGTACCAGAACCACCTGCCGGAGAAGCTGGAAACACGTCCTGGACAGACTGGAAACACGTGACGGCCATGCCTGAACCACCTGCCGAACACAGCGGAACCACCTGGCGGACACACCAAAATCACCTGCGGGCTACGCCAGAACCACTTGGACAACTCTCCGAAATGACCTGCCGGGCCTGTTGGAACCACCTCTCAGACGTGCCAGAAGCACGTGGCGGACAGTCCGGAATCACCTGTTGGGCATACGCAACCACCTCTGACACGTACCAGAACCACGTGCCGTGCACGCCGGAGCCACGTACCGGACAGACCGGAATCAACTTTTGGGCATGCCGGAACCACCAGTCAGATGTGCCAGAAACACGTGCTGGAGACGCCGGAAGCACCTGCCGAGCACGTCGCAACCACCTGCTCAACTCGCCTGAACCACCTGCCAGACACGACAAAATCACCTGCCCGCTACTACAGCACCACTTCGGGGACAAGCCGGAATCACGTGAGGGGCATGCCGGCACAGCCTCTCAGACTGAACCTCGTGCCGGACACCACAGAACCACCTGCCGGGCAGACCGGAACCACCTGCCGGACACGCCGGAACCACCGGCTAGACCCGCCGGAACGACCGCTGGACATGCAAACTCACCTGCCGGCTACGCCGGAAACACTGGGCGAACACTCCGGAATCACCTGCCGGGCATGCCGGAACCACCTCTCAGATATGCCAGAACCACGTGCCAATGACCCCGGAAGCACCTGCCGAGCACGCCGGAACCACCTGCTCGACTCGCCAGAACCACCTGCCGGACACGCAGAAATCACCTGCCGGCTACGCCACAACCAGTTGGGGAACACTTCGGAATCACCTGCCGGGCATGCTGGAACCACCTGCCGGTCATGCCAAAATCACCTGCCAAGTACGCCAGTACCACTTGGCGGACACTGTGGAAACACCTGTCGGGCCGGCCGGAACCACATCTCAGACGTGCCAGAACCATGTGCATGAGATGCTGGAACCACACCCCGAACAGACGGAAAACACCTGCCAGACCCGTCTGAACAACCTGCCGAGCACGCCGGAGCCACCTGCTCGACTCGCCGGAACCACCTACCTGACATGCCCAAATCACCAGCTGGGTATGCCAGAACCACTTGACGGACACTCCGGAATCATCTGCCGGACATGCCGGAACCAGCTCTCAGACACACCAGAACCACGTGCCGGAGACGCCGGAAGCACCTGCCGAGCATGCCGGAGCCACCTGCTCGACTCGCCAGAAACACCTGCCGGACACGCCAAAATCACCTGCCGGGTATGCCAGAAGCACCTGGCGGACACTACGGAATCACCTGCCGCGCATGCCGGAACCACCCCTCAGACGTGCCGGAAGCACGTGCCGGACACGCCGGAAACACCTACCGGACAGACCGGAACCACCTGCCAAGAACGCCGGAGCCACCTGTTCGACTCGCTGGAACCACCTGCCGGACAGGCCAATATCAACTGCTGGCTATGCCAGAACCGCCTGGTGGACAGTCCGGGATCACCTGCCAGCCATGGCGGAACCACCTCTCAGACGTACCAGAACCACCTGCCGGAGAAGCTGGAAACACGTCCTGGACAGTCTGGAACCACCTGCCGGCCAAGCCTGAACCACCTGCCAAGCACCACGGAACAACCTGCCAGACACGCCAAAATCACCTGCGTGTTATGCCAGAACCACTTGGAGGACTCTCCGGGATGACCTGCCAGGCATGCCGGAACCACCTCTCAGACGTGCCAGAACCATGTGGCGGACAGTCCGGAATCACCTGTTGGGCATGCGCAACCACCTCTGAGACGTACCAGAACCACATGCCGTGCAGGCTGGAACCACCTACCGGACAGACCGGAATCACCTTTCGGGCATGCCGGAACCACCTGTCAGATGTGCCAGAAACACGTGCCGGAGACGCCGGAAGCACCTGCCAAGCACGTTGGAACCACCTGCTCAACTCGCCTGAACCACCTGCCGGACATGCCAAAATCACCTGCCGACTATGCCAGAACCACTTGGCGAACACTCCGGAATCACTTGCCGGGCATGCAGGAACCACCTCTCGGACATGCCAGAACCCCGTGCCAATGACCCCGGAAGCACCAGCCGAGCACGCCGGAACCACCTGCTCGACTCGCCAGAACCACCTGCCGATCACGCAATAATCACCTGCCGTCTACGCCACAACCAGTTGGTGAACACTTTGGAATCACCTGCCAGGCTTGCTGGAACCACCTGCCGGTCATGCCAAAATCACCTGCCAACTACGCCAGAACCGCTTGGCGGACACTGCGGAAACACCTGTCGGGCCGGCTGGAACCACATCTCAGACGTGCCAGAAACGTGTTCATGAGATGCTGGAACCACACCCCGAACAGACGGATACCACCTGCCAGAACCGCCTGAACCACCTGCCGAGCACGCCGGAACCACCTGCTCGACTCACCGGTACCACCTCTCTGACACGCCAAAATCACCTGCTGGGTATGCCAGAACCACTTGGCGGACACTCCGGAATCATCTGCCGGACATGCCGGAACCAGCTCTCAGACACACCAGAACCAAGTGCCGGAGACGCCGGAAGCACCTGCCGAGCATGCCGGAGCCACCTGCTCGACTCTCCAGAAACACCTGCCGGACACGCCAAAATCACCTGCCGGGTATGCCAGAACCACCTGGCGGACACTACGGAATCACCTGCCGCGCATGCCGGAAGCACGTGCCAGACACGCCGCAAACACCTACCGGACAGACCGGAACCACCTGCCAAGAACGCCGGAGCCACCTGTTCGACTCGCTGGAACCACCTGCCGGACAGGCCAATATCAACTGCTGGCTATGCCAGAACCACCTGGGGTACAGTCCGGGATCACCTGCCAGCCTTGGCAGAACCACCTCTCAGACGTACCAGAACCACCTGCCGGAGAAGCTGGAAACACGTCCTGGACAGACTGGAAACACGTGACGGCCATGCCTGAACCACCTGCCGAACACAGCGGAACCACCTGGCGGACACACCAAAATCACCTGCGGGCTACGCCAGAACCACTTGGACAACTCTCCGAAATGACCTGCCGGGCCTGTTGGAACCACCTCTCAGACGTGCCAGAAGCACGTGGCGGACAGTCCGGAATCACCTGTTGGGCATACGCAACCACCTCTGACACGTACCAGAACCACGTGCCGTGCACGCCGGAGCCACGTACCGGACAGACCGGAATCAACTTTTGGGCATGCCGGAACCACCAGTCAGATGTGCCAGAAACACGTGCTGGAGACGCCGGAAGCACCTGCCGAGCACGTCGCAACCACCTGCTCAACTCGCCTGAACCACCTGCCAGACACGACAAAATCACCTGCCCGCTACTACAGCACCACTTCGGGGACAAGCCGGAATCACGTGAGGGGCATGCCGGCACAGCCTCTCAGACTGAACCTCGTGCCGGACACCACAGAACCACCTGCCGGGCAGACCGGAACCACCTGCCGGACACGCCGGAACCACCGGCTAGACCCGCCGGAACGACCGCTGGACATGCAAACTCACCTGCCGGCTACGCCGGAAACACTGGGCGAACACTCCGGAATCACCTGCCGGGCATGCCGGAACCACCTCTCAGATATGCCAGAACCACGTGCCAATGACCCCGGAAGCACCTGCCGAGCACGCCGGAACCACCTGCTCGACTCGCCAGAACCACCTGCCGGACACGCAGAAATCACCTGCCGGCTACGCCACAACCAGTTGGGGAACACTTCGGAATCACCTGCCGGGCATGCTGGAACCACCTGCCGGTCATGCCAAAATCACCTGCCAAGTACGCCAGTACCACTTGGCGGACACTGTGGAAACACCTGTCGGGCCGGCCGGAACCACATCTCAGACGTGCCAGAACCATGTGCATGAGATGCTGGAACCACACCCCGAACAGACGGAAAACACCTGCCAGACCCGTCTGAACAACCTGCCGAGCACGCCGGAGCCACCTGCTCGACTCGCCGGAACCACCTACCTGACATGCCCAAATCACCAGCTGGGTATGCCAGAACCACTTGACGGACACTCCGGAATCATCTGCCGGACATGCCGGAACCAGCTCTCAGACACACCAGAACCACGTGCCGGAGACGCCGGAAGCACCTGCCGAGCATGCCGGAGCCACCTGCTCGACTCGCCAGAAACACCTGCCGGACACGCCAAAATCACCTGCCGGGTACGCCAGAACCACCTGGCGGACACTCCGAAATCACCTGTCACGCATGCCGGAACCACCTCTCAGACGTGCCGGAAGCACGTGCCGGACACGCCGGAATCACCTACCTGACAGACCGAACCACCTGCCGAGCACGCCGGAGCCACCTGTTCGACTCGTTGGAACCACCTGCCGGACACGCCGGAACCACCGGCTCGACCCGCCGGAACGACCGCTGGACATGCAAACTCACCTGCCGGCTACGCCGGAAACACTTGGCGAACACTCCGGAATCAGCTGCCGGGCATGCCGGAACCACCTCTCAGATATGCCAGAACCACGTGCCAATGACCCCGGAAGCACCTGCCGAGCACGCCGGAACCACCTGCTCGACTCGCCAGAAACACCTGCCGGACACGCCAAAATCACCTGCCGGGTACGCCAGAACCACCTGGCGGACACTCCGAAATCACCTGTCGCGCATGCCGGAACCACCTCTCAGACGTGCCGGAAGCACGTGCCGGACACGCCGGAACCACGTGACGGCCATGCCTGAACCACCTGCCGAGCACGCAGGAGCCACCTGTTCGACTCGCTGGAACCACCTGCCGGACAGGCCAATATCAACTGCTGGCTATGCCAGAACCATCTCGGGGACGGTCCGGAATCACCTGCCAGCCATGGCGGAACCACCTCTCAGACGTACCAGAACCACCTGCCGGAGAAGCTGGAAACACGTCCTGGACAGTCTGGAACCACCTGCCGGCCAAGCCTGAACCACCTGCCAAGCACAACGGAACAACCTGCCAGACACGCCAAAATCACCTGCGTGTTATGCCAGAACCACTTGGAGGACTCTCTGGGATGACCTGCCGGGCATGCCGGAACCACCTCTCAGACGTGCCAGAACCATGTGGCGGACAGTCCGGAATCACCTGTTGGGCATGCGCAACCACCTCTGAGACGTACCAGAACCACATGCCGTGCAGGCTGGAACCACCTACCGGACAGACCGGAATCACCTTTCGGGCATGCCGGAACCACCTGTCAGATGTGCCAGAAACACGTGCCGGAGACGCCGGAAGCACCTGCCAAGCACGTTGGAACCACCTGCTCAACTCGCCTGAACCACCTGCCGGACATGCCAAAATCACCTGCCGACTATGCCAGAACCACTTGGCGAACACTCCGGAATCACTTGCCGGGCATGCAGGAACCACCTCTCAGACATGCCAGAACCCCGTGCCAATGACCCCGGAAGCACCAGCCGAGCACGCCGGAACCACCTGCTCGACTCGCCAGAACCAAATGCCGATCACGCAAAAATCACCTGCCGGCTACGCCACAACCAGTTGGTGAACACTTTGGAATCACCTGCCAGGCTTGCTGGAACCACCTGCCAGTCATGCCAAAATCACCTGCCAACTACGCCAGAACCGCTTGGCGGACACTGCGGAAACACCTGTCGGGCCGGCTGGAACCACATCTCAGACGTGCCAGAAACGTGTTCATGAGATGCTGGAACCACACCCCGAACAGACGGATACCACCTGCCAGAACCGCCTGAACCACCTGCTGAGCACGCAGGAACCACCTGCTCGACTCACCGGTACCACCTCCCTGACACGCCAAAATCACCTGCTGGGTATGCCAGATCCACTTGGCGGAGACTCCGGAATCATCTGCCGGACATGCCGGAACCAGCTCCCAGACACACCAGAACCAAGTGCCGGAGACGCCGGAAGAACCTGCCGAGCATGCCGGAGCCACCTGCTCGACTCGCCAGAAACACCTGCCGGACACGCCAAAATCACCTGCCGGGTATGCCAGAAGCACCTGGCGGACACTACGGAATCACCTGCCGCGCATGCCGGAACCACGTGCCAGACACGCCGCAAACACCTACCGGACAGACCGGAACCACCTGCCAAGAACACCTGAGCCACCTGTTCGACTCGCTTTAACCACCTGCCGGACAGGCCAATATCAACTGCTGGCTATGCCAGAACCACCTGGGGGACAGTCCGGGATCACCTGCCAGCCATGGCGGAACCACCTCTCAGACGTACCAGAACCACCTGCCGGAGAAGCTGGAAACACGTCCTGGAAAGACTGGAACCACGTGACGCCCATGCCTGAACCACCTGCAGAGCACCCCGGAACCACCTGCCGGACACGCCAAAATCACCTGTGGGCTATGGCAGAACCACTTGGACGACTCTCCGAAATGACCTGCCGGGCATGTTGGAACCACCTCTCAGACGTGTCAGAAGCACGTGGCGGACAGTCCGGAATCACCTGTTGGGCATACGCAACCACCTCTGACACGTACCAGAACCACGTGCCGTGCACGCCGGAACCACCTACCGGACAGACCGGAATCAACTTTTGGGCATGCCGGAACCACCAGTCAGATGTGCCAGAAACACGTGCCGGAGACGCCGGAAGCACCTGCCGAGCACGTCGCAACCACCTGCTCAACTCGCCTGAACCACCTGCCGGACACGCCAAAATCACCTGCCCGCTACACCAGCACCACTTCGGGGACAAGCCGGAATCACGTGAGGGGCATGCCGGCACAGCCTCTCAGACTGAACCTCGTGCCGGACACCACAGAACCACCTGCCGGACAGACCGGAACCACCTGCCGGACACGCCGGAACCACCGGCTCGACCCGCCGGAACGACCGCTGGACATGCAAACTCACCTGCCGGCTACGCCGGAAACACTTGGCGAACACTCCGGAATCACCTGCCGGGCATGCCGGAACCACCTCTCAGATATGCCAGAACCACGTGCCAATGACCCCGGAAGCACCTGCCGAGCACGCCGGAACCACCTGCTCGACTTGCCAGAACCACCTGCCGGACACGCAAAAATCACCTGCCGGCTACGCCACAACCAGTTGGGGAACACTTCGGAATCACCTGCCGGGCTTCCTGGAACCAACTGCCGGTCATGCCAAAATCACCTGCCAACTACGCCAGTACCACTTGGCGGACACTGTGGAAACACCTGTCGGGCCGGCCGGAACCACATCTCAGACGTGCCAGAACCATGTGCATGAGATGCTGGAACCACACCCCGAAAAGACGGAAAACACCTGCCAGACCCGTCTGAACAACCTGCCGAGCACGCCGGAGCCACCTGCTCGACTCGCCAGAACCACCTACCTGACATGCCCAAATCACCAGCCGGGTATGCCAGAACCACTTGGCGGACACTCCGGAATCATCTGCCGGACATGCAGGAACCAGCTCTCAGACACAGCAGAACCACGTGCCGGAGACGCCGGAAGCACCTGCCGAGCATGCCGGAGCCACCTGCTCGACTCGCCAGAAACACCTGCCGGACACGCCAAAATCACCTGCCGGGTACGCCAGAACCACCTGGCGGACACTCCGAAATCACCTGTCGCGCATGCCGGAACCACCTCTCAGACGTGCCGGAAGCACGTGCCGGACACGCCGGAACCAGGTGACGGCCATGCCTGAACCACCTGCCGAGCACGCCGGAGCCACCTGTTCGACTTGCAGGAACCACCTGCCGGACAGGCAAAAATCAACTGCTGGCTATGCCAGAACCACCTCGGGGACGGTCCGGAATCACCTGCCGGCCATGGCGGAACCACCTCTCAGACGTACCAGAACCACCTGCCGGAGAAGCTGGAAACACGTCCTGGACAGTCTGGAACCACCTGCCGGCCAAGCCTGAACCACCTGCCAAGCACAACGGAACAACCTGCCAGACACGCCAAAATCACCTGCGTGTTATGCCAGAACCACTTGGAGGACTCTCTGGGATGACCTGCCGGGCATGCCGGAACCACCTCTCAGACGTGCCAGAACCATGTGGCGGACAGTCCGGAATCACCTGTTGGGCATGCGCAACCACCTCTGAGACGTACCAGAACCACATGCCGTGCAGGCTGGAACCACCTACCGGACAGACCGGAATCACCTTTCGGGCATGCCGGAACCACCTGTCAGATGTGCCAGAAACACGTGCCGGAGATGCCGGAAGCACCTGCCAAGCACGTTGGAACTACCTGCTCAACTCGCCTGAACCACCTGCCGGACATGCCAAAATCACCTGCCGACTATGCCAGAACCACTTGGCGAACACTCCGGAATCACTTGCCGGGCATGCAGGAACCACCTCTCAGACATGCCAGAACCCCGTGCCAATGACCCCGGAAGCACCAGCCGAGCACGCCGGAACCACCTGCTCGACTCGCCAGAACCAAATGCCGATCACGCAAAAATCACCTGCCGGCTACGCCACAACCAGTTGGTGAACACTTTGGAATCACCTGCCAGGCTTGCTGGAACCACCTGCCAGTCATGCCAAAATCACCTGCCAACTACGCCAGAACCGCTTGGCGGACACTGCGGAAACACCTGTCGGGCCGGCTGGAACCACATCTCAGACGTGCCAGAAACGTGTTCATGAGATGCTGGAACCACACCCCGAACAGACGGATACCACCTGCCAGAACCGCCTGAACCACCTGCCAAGCACGCCGGAACCTCCTGCTCGACTCACCGGTACCACCTCCCTGAAACGCCAAAATCACCTGTGGGCTATGCCAGAACTACTTGGACGACTCTCCGAAATGACCTGCCGGGCATGTTGGAACCACCTCTCAGACGTGCCAGAAGCACGTGGCGGACAGTCCGGAATCACCTGTTGGGCATACGCAACCACCTCTGACACGTACCAGAACCACGTGCCGTGCACGCCGGAACCACCTACCGGACAGACCGGAATCAACTTTTGGGCATGCCGGAACCACCAGTCAGATGTGCCAGAAACACGTGCCGGAGACGCCGGAAGCACCTGCCGAGCACATCGCAACCACCTGCTCAACTCGCCTGAACCACCTGCCGGACACGCCAAAATCACCTGCCCACTACACCAGCACCACTTCGGGGACAAGCCGGAATCATGTGAGGGGCATGCCGGCACAGCCTCTCAGACTGAACCTCGTGCCGGACACCACAGGACCACCTGCCGGACAGACCGGAACCACCTGCCGGACACGCCGGAACCACCGGCTCGACCCGCCGGAACGACCGCTGGACATGCAAACTCACCTGCCGGCTACGCCGGAAACACTTGGCGAACACTCCGGAATCACCTGCCGGGCATGCCGGAACCACCTCTCAGATATGCCAGAACCACGTGCCAATGACCCCGGAAGCACCAGCCGAGGACGCCGGAACCACCTGCTCGACTTGCCAGAACCACCTGCCGGACACGCAAAAATCACCTGCCGGCTACGCCACAACCAGTTGGGGAACACTTCGGAATCACCTGCCGGGCTTCCTGGAACCACCTGCCGGTCATGCCAAAATCACCTGCCAATTACGCCAGTACCACTTGGCGGACACTGTGGAAACACCTGTCGGGCCGGCCGGAACCACATCTCAGACGTGCCAGAACCATGTGCATGAGATGCTGGAACCACACCCCGAACAGACGGAAAACACCTGCCAGACCCGTCTGAACAACCTGCCGAGCACGCCGGAGCCACCTGCTCGACTCGCCGGAACCACCTACCTGACATGCCCAAATCACCAGCCGGGTATGCCAGAACCACTTGGCGGACACTCCGGAATCATCTGCCGGACATGCCGGAACCAGCTCTCAGACACAGCAGAACCACGTGCCGGAGACGCCGGAAGCACCTGCCGAGCATGCCGGAGCCACCTGCTCGACTCACCAGAAACACCTGCCGGACACGCCAAAATCACCTGCCGGGTACGCCAGAACCACCTGGCGGACACTCCGAAATCACCTGTCGCGCATGCCGGAACCACCTCTCAGACGTGCCGGAAGCACGTGCCGGACACGCCGGAACCACGTGACGGCCATGCCTGAACCACCTGCCGAGCACGCCGGAGCCACCTGTTCGACTTGCTGGAACCACCTGCCGGACAGGCCAATATCAACTGCTGGCTATGCCAGAACCACCTTGGGGAAGGTCCGGAATCACCTGCCAGCCATGGCGGAACCACCTCTCAGACGTACCAGAACCACCTGCCGGAGAAGCTGGAAACACGTCCTGGACAGTCTGGAACCACCTGCCGGCCAAAACTGAACCACCTGCCAAGCTCAACGGAACAACCTGCCAGACACGCCAAAATCACCTGCGTGTTAGGCCAGAACCACTTGGAGGACTCTCTGGGATGACCTGCCGGGCATGCCGGAACCACCTCTCAGACGTGCCAGAACCATGTGGCGGACAGTCCGGAATCACCTGTTGGGCATGCGCAACCACCTCAGAGACGTACCAGAACCACATGCCGTGCAGGCTGGAACCACCTACCGGACAGACCGGAATCACCTTTCGGGCATGCCGGAACCACCTGTCAGATGCGCCAGAAACACGTGCCGGAGACGCCGGAAGAACCTGCCAAGCACGTTGGAACCACCTGCTCAACTCGCCTGAACCACCTGCCGGACATGCCAAAATCACCTGCCGACTATGACAGAACCACTTGGCGAACACTCCGGAATCACTTGCCGGGCATGCAGGAACCACCTCTCGGACATGCCAGAACCCCGTGCCAATGACCCCGGAAGCACCAGCCGAGGACGCCGGAACCACCTGCTCGACTCGCCAGAACCACCTGCCGATCACGCAAAAATCACCTGCCGGCTACGCCACAACCAGTTGGTGAACACTTTGGAATCACCTGCCAGGCTTGCTGGAACCACCTGCCAGTCATGCCAAAATCACCTGCCAACTATGCCAGAACCGCTTGGCGGACACTGCGGAAACACCTGTCGGGCCGGCTGGAACCACATCTCAGACGTGCCAGAAACGTGTTCATGAGATGCTGGAACCACACCCCGAACAGACGGATACCACCTGCCAGAACCGCCTGAACCACCTGCCGAGCACGCCGGAACCACCTGCTCGACTCACCGGTACCACCTCCCTGACACGCCAAAATCACCTGCTGGGTATGCCAGAACCACTTGGCGGACACTCCGGAATCATCTGCCGGACATGCCGGAACCAGCTCTCAGACACACCAGAACCAAGTGCCGGAGACGCCGGAAGCACCTGCCGAGCATGCCGGAGCCACCTGCTCGACTCGCCAGAAACACCTGCCGGACATGCCAAAATCACCTGCCGGGTATGCCAGAACCACCTGGCGGACACTACGGAATCACCTGCCGCGCATGCCGGAAGCACGTGCCAGACACACCGGAAACACCTACCGGACAGACCGGAACCACCTGCCAAGAATGCCGGAGCCACCTGTTCGACTCGCTGGAACCACCTGACGGACAGGCCAATATCAACTGCTGGCTATGCCAGAACCACCTGGGGGACAGTCCGGGATCACCTGCCAGCCATGGCGGAACCACCTCTCAGACGTACCAGAACCACCTGCCGGAGAAGCTGGAAACACGTCCTGGACAGACTGGAACCACGTGACGGCCATGCCTGAACCACCTGCCGAGCACGGCGGACCCACCTGCCGGACACGCCAAAATCACCTGCGGGCTACGCCAGAACCACTTGGACGACTCTCCGAAATGACCTGCCGGGCAGGTTGGAACCACCTCGCAGACGTGCCAGAAGCACGTGGCGGACAGTCCGGAATCACCTGTTGGGCATACGCAACCACCTCTGACACGTACCATATCCACGTGCCGTGCACGCCGGAACCACCTACCGGACAGACCGGAATCAACTTTTGGGCATGCCGGAACCACCAGTCAGATGTGCCAGAAACACGTGCCGGAGACGCCGGAAGCACCTGCCGAGCACGTCGCAACCACCTGCTCAACTCGCCTGAACCACCTGCCGGACACGCCAAAATCACCTGCCCGCTACACCAGCACCACTTCGGGGACAAGCCGGAATCTCGTGAGGGGCATGCCGGCACAGCCTCTCAGACTGAACCTCGTGCCGGACACCACAGAACCACCTGCCGGACAGACCGGAACCACCTGCCGGACACGCCGGAACCACCGGCTCGACCCGCCGGAACGACCGCTGGACATGCAAACTCACCTGCCGGCTACGCCGGAAACACTTGGCGAACACTCCAGAATCACCTGCCGGGCATGCCGGAACCAGCTCTCAGACACACCAGAACCACCTGCCGGAGACGCCGGAAGCACCTGCTGAGAATGCCGGAACTACCTGCTCGACTCGCCAGAAACCCCTGCCGGACACGCCAAAATCACCTACCGGGTACGCCAGAACCACCTGGCGGACACTCCGAAATCACGTGTCGCGCATGCTGGAACCACCTCTCAGACGTGCCGGAAGCACGTGCCGGACACGCCGGAATCACCTACCGGACAGACCGGAACCACCTGCCGAGCACGCCGGAGCCACCTGTTCGACTCGCTGGAACCACCTGCCGGACAGGCCAATATCAACTGCTGGCTATGCCAGAACCACCTGGGGTACAGTCCGGGATCACCTGCCAGCCGTGGCAGAACCACCTCTCAGACGTACCAGAACCACCTGCCGGAGAAGCTGGAAACACGTCCTGGACAGACTGGAAACACGTGACGGCCATGCCTGAACCACCTGCCGAACACAGCGGAACCACCTGGCGGACACACCAAAATCACCTGCGGGCTACGCCAGAACCACTTGGACAACTCTCCGAAATGACCTGCCGGGCCTGTTGGAACCACCTCTCAGACGTGCCAGAAGCACGTGGCGGACAGTCCGGAATCACCTGTTGGGCATACGCAACCACCTCTGACACGTACCAGAACCACGTGCCGTGCACGCCGGAGCCACGTACCGGACAGACCGGAATCAACTTTTGGGCATGCCGGAACCACCAGTCAGATGTGCCAGAAACACGTGCTGGAGACGCCGGAAGCACCTGCCGAGCACGTCGCAACCACCTGCTCAACTCGCCTGAACCACCTGCCAGACACGACAAAATCACCTGCCCGCTACTACAGCACCACTTCGGGGACAAGCCGGAATCACGTGAGGGGCATGCCGGCACAGCCTCTCAGACTGAACCTCGTGCCGGACACCACAGAACCACCTGCCGGGCAGACCGGAACCACCTGCCGGACACGCCGGAACCACCGGCTAGACCCGCCGGAACGACCGCTGGACATGCAAACTCACCTGCCGGCTACGCCGGAAACACTGGGCGAACACTCCGGAATCACCTGCCGGGCATGCCGGAACCACCTCTCAGATATGCCAGAACCACGTGCCAATGACCCCGGAAGCACCTGCCGAGCACGCCGGAACCACCTGCTCGACTCGCCAGAACCACCTGCCGGACACGCAGAAATCACCTGCCGGCTACGCCACAACCAGTTGGGGAACACTTCGGAATCACCTGCCGGGCATGCTGGAACCACCTGCCGGTCATGCCAAAATCACCTGCCAAGTACGCCAGTACCACTTGGCGGACACTGTGGAAACACCTGTCGGGCCGGCCGGAACCACATCTCAGACGTGCCAGAACCATGTGCATGAGATGCTGGAACCACACCCCGAACAGACGGAAAACACCTGCCAGACCCGTCTGAACAACCTGCCGAGCACGCCGGAGCCACCTGCTCGACTCGCCGGAACCACCTACCTGACATGCCCAAATCACCAGCTGGGTATGCCAGAACCACTTGACGGACACTCCGGAATCATCTGCCGGACATGCCGGAACCAGCTCTCAGACACACCAGAACCACGTGCCGGAGACGCCGGAAGCACCTGCCGAGCATGCCGGAGCCACCTGCTCGACTCGCCAGAAACACCTGCCGGACACGCCAAAATCACCTGCCGGGTACGCCAGAACCACCTGGCGGACACTCCGAAATCACCTGTCACGCATGCCGGAACCACCTCTCAGACGTGCCGGAAGCACGTGCCGGACACGCCGGAATCACCTACCTGACAGACCGAACCACCTGCCGAGCACGCCGGAGCCACCTGTTCGACTCGTTGGAACCACCTGCCGGACACGCCGGAACCACCGGCTCGACCCGCCGGAACGACCGCTGGACATGCAAACTCACCTGCCGGCTACGCCGGAAACACTTGGCGAACACTCCGGAATCAGCTGCCGGGCATGCCGGAACCACCTCTCAGATATGCCAGAACCACGTGCCAATGACCCCGGAAGCACCTGCCGAGCACGCCGGAACCACCTGCTCGACTCGCCAGAAACACCTGCCGGACACGCCAAAATCACCTGCCGGGTACGCCAGAACCACCTGGCGGACACTCCGAAATCACCTGTCGCGCATGCCGGAACCACCTCTCAGACGTGCCGGAAGCACGTGCCGGACACGCCGGAACCACGTGACGGCCATGCCTGAACCACCTGCCGAGCACGCAGGAGCCACCTGTTCGACTCGCTGGAACCACCTGCCGGACAGGCCAATATCAACTGCTGGCTATGCCAGAACCATCTCGGGGACGGTCCGGAATCACCTGCCAGCCATGGCGGAACCACCTCTCAGACGTACCAGAACCACCTGCCGGAGAAGCTGGAAACACGTCCTGGACAGTCTGGAACCACCTGCCGGCCAAGCCTGAACCACCTGCCAAGCACAACGGAACAACCTGCCAGACACGCCAAAATCACCTGCGTGTTATGCCAGAACCACTTGGAGGACTCTCTGGGATGACCTGCCGGGCATGCCGGAACCACCTCTCAGACGTGCCAGAACCATGTGGCGGACAGTCCGGAATCACCTGTTGGGCATGCGCAACCACCTCTGAGACGTACCAGAACCACATGCCGTGCAGGCTGGAACCACCTACCGGACAGACCGGAATCACCTTTCGGGCATGCCGGAACCACCTGTCAGATGTGCCAGAAACACGTGCCGGAGACGCCGGAAGCACCTGCCAAGCACGTTGGAACCACCTGCTCAACTCGCCTGAACCACCTGCCGGACATGCCAAAATCACCTGCCGACTATGCCAGAACCACTTGGCGAACACTCCGGAATCACTTGCCGGGCATGCAGGAACCACCTCTCAGACATGCCAGAACCCCGTGCCAATGACCCCGGAAGCACCAGCCGAGCACGCCGGAACCACCTGCTCGACTCGCCAGAACCAAATGCCGATCACGCAAAAATCACCTGCCGGCTACGCCACAACCAGTTGGTGAACACTTTGGAATCACCTGCCAGGCTTGCTGGAACCACCTGCCAGTCATGCCAAAATCACCTGCCAACTACGCCAGAACCGCTTGGCGGACACTGCGGAAACACCTGTCGGGCCGGCTGGAACCACATCTCAGACGTGCCAGAAACGTGTTCATGAGATGCTGGAACCACACCCCGAACAGACGGATACCACCTGCCAGAACCGCCTGAACCACCTGCTGAGCACGCAGGAACCACCTGCTCGACTCACCGGTACCACCTCCCTGACACGCCAAAATCACCTGCTGGGTATGCCAGATCCACTTGGCGGAGACTCCGGAATCATCTGCCGGACATGCCGGAACCAGCTCCCAGACACACCAGAACCAAGTGCCGGAGACGCCGGAAGAACCTGCCGAGCATGCCGGAGCCACCTGCTCGACTCGCCAGAAACACCTGCCGGACACGCCAAAATCACCTGCCGGGTATGCCAGAAGCACCTGGCGGACACTACGGAATCACCTGCCGCGCATGCCGGAACCACGTGCCAGACACGCCGCAAACACCTACCGGACAGACCGGAACCACCTGCCAAGAACACCTGAGCCACCTGTTCGACTCGCTTTAACCACCTGCCGGACAGGCCAATATCAACTGCTGGCTATGCCAGAACCACCTGGGGGACAGTCCGGGATCACCTGCCAGCCATGGCGGAACCACCTCTCAGACGTACCAGAACCACCTGCCGGAGAAGCTGGAAACACGTCCTGGAAAGACTGGAACCACGTGACGCCCATGCCTGAACCACCTGCAGAGCACCCCGGAACCACCTGCCGGACACGCCAAAATCACCTGTGGGCTATGGCAGAACCACTTGGACGACTCTCCGAAATGACCTGCCGGGCATGTTGGAACCACCTCTCAGACGTGTCAGAAGCACGTGGCGGACAGTCCGGAATCACCTGTTGGGCATACGCAACCACCTCTGACACGTACCAGAACCACGTGCCGTGCACGCCGGAACCACCTACCGGACAGACCGGAATCAACTTTTGGGCATGCCGGAACCACCAGTCAGATGTGCCAGAAACACGTGCCGGAGACGCCGGAAGCACCTGCCGAGCACGTCGCAACCACCTGCTCAACTCGCCTGAACCACCTGCCGGACACGCCAAAATCACCTGCCCGCTACACCAGCACCACTTCGGGGACAAGCCGGAATCACGTGAGGGGCATGCCGGCACAGCCTCTCAGACTGAACCTCGTGCCGGACACCACAGAACCACCTGCCGGACAGACCGGAACCACCTGCCGGACACGCCGGAACCACCGGCTCGACCCGCCGGAACGACCGCTGGACATGCAAACTCACCTGCCGGCTACGCCGGAAACACTTGGCGAACACTCCGGAATCACCTGCCGGGCATGCCGGAACCACCTCTCAGATATGCCAGAACCACGTGCCAATGACCCCGGAAGCACCTGCCGAGCACGCCGGAACCACCTGCTCGACTTGCCAGAACCACCTGCCGGACACGCAAAAATCACCTGCCGGCTACGCCACAACCAGTTGGGGAACACTTCGGAATCACCTGCCGGGCTTCCTGGAACCAACTGCCGGTCATGCCAAAATCACCTGCCAACTACGCCAGTACCACTTGGCGGACACTGTGGAAACACCTGTCGGGCCGGCCGGAACCACATCTCAGACGTGCCAGAACCATGTGCATGAGATGCTGGAACCACACCCCGAAAAGACGGAAAACACCTGCCAGACCCGTCTGAACAACCTGCCGAGCACGCCGGAGCCACCTGCTCGACTCGCCAGAACCACCTACCTGACATGCCCAAATCACCAGCCGGGTATGCCAGAACCACTTGGCGGACACTCCGGAATCATCTGCCGGACATGCAGGAACCAGCTCTCAGACACAGCAGAACCACGTGCCGGAGACGCCGGAAGCACCTGCCGAGCATGCCGGAGCCACCTGCTCGACTCGCCAGAAACACCTGCCGGACACGCCAAAATCACCTGCCGGGTACGCCAGAACCACCTGGCGGACACTCCGAAATCACCTGTCGCGCATGCCGGAACCACCTCTCAGACGTGCCGGAAGCACGTGCCGGACACGCCGGAACCAGGTGACGGCCATGCCTGAACCACCTGCCGAGCACGCCGGAGCCACCTGTTCGACTTGCAGGAACCACCTGCCGGACAGGCAAAAATCAACTGCTGGCTATGCCAGAACCACCTCGGGGACGGTCCGGAATCACCTGCCGGCCATGGCGGAACCACCTCTCAGACGTACCAGAACCACCTGCCGGAGAAGCTGGAAACACGTCCTGGACAGTCTGGAACCACCTGCCGGCCAAGCCTGAACCACCTGCCAAGCACAACGGAACAACCTGCCAGACACGCCAAAATCACCTGCGTGTTATGCCAGAACCACTTGGAGGACTCTCTGGGATGACCTGCCGGGCATGCCGGAACCACCTCTCAGACGTGCCAGAACCATGTGGCGGACAGTCCGGAATCACCTGTTGGGCATGCGCAACCACCTCTGAGACGTACCAGAACCACATGCCGTGCAGGCTGGAACCACCTACCGGACAGACCGGAATCACCTTTCGGGCATGCCGGAACCACCTGTCAGATGTGCCAGAAACACGTGCCGGAGATGCCGGAAGCACCTGCCAAGCACGTTGGAACTACCTGCTCAACTCGCCTGAACCACCTGCCGGACATGCCAAAATCACCTGCCGACTATGCCAGAACCACTTGGCGAACACTCCGGAATCACTTGCCGGGCATGCAGGAACCACCTCTCAGACATGCCAGAACCCCGTGCCAATGACCCCGGAAGCACCAGCCGAGCACGCCGGAACCACCTGCTCGACTCGCCAGAACCAAATGCCGATCACGCAAAAATCACCTGCCGGCTACGCCACAACCAGTTGGTGAACACTTTGGAATCACCTGCCAGGCTTGCTGGAACCACCTGCCAGTCATGCCAAAATCACCTGCCAACTACGCCAGAACCGCTTGGCGGACACTGCGGAAACACCTGTCGGGCCGGCTGGAACCACATCTCAGACGTGCCAGAAACGTGTTCATGAGATGCTGGAACCACACCCCGAACAGACGGATACCACCTGCCAGAACCGCCTGAACCACCTGCCAAGCACGCCGGAACCTCCTGCTCGACTCACCGGTACCACCTCCCTGAAACGCCAAAATCACCTGTGGGCTATGCCAGAACTACTTGGACGACTCTCCGAAATGACCTGCCGGGCATGTTGGAACCACCTCTCAGACGTGCCAGAAGCACGTGGCGGACAGTCCGGAATCACCTGTTGGGCATACGCAACCACCTCTGACACGTACCAGAACCACGTGCCGTGCACGCCGGAACCACCTACCGGACAGACCGGAATCAACTTTTGGGCATGCCGGAACCACCAGTCAGATGTGCCAGAAACACGTGCCGGAGACGCCGGAAGCACCTGCCGAGCACATCGCAACCACCTGCTCAACTCGCCTGAACCACCTGCCGGACACGCCAAAATCACCTGCCCACTACACCAGCACCACTTCGGGGACAAGCCGGAATCATGTGAGGGGCATGCCGGCACAGCCTCTCAGACTGAACCTCGTGCCGGACACCACAGGACCACCTGCCGGACAGACCGGAACCACCTGCCGGACACGCCGGAACCACCGGCTCGACCCGCCGGAACGACCGCTGGACATGCAAACTCACCTGCCGGCTACGCCGGAAACACTTGGCGAACACTCCGGAATCACCTGCCGGGCATGCCGGAACCACCTCTCAGATATGCCAGAACCACGTGCCAATGACCCCGGAAGCACCAGCCGAGGACGCCGGAACCACCTGCTCGACTTGCCAGAACCACCTGCCGGACACGCAAAAATCACCTGCCGGCTACGCCACAACCAGTTGGGGAACACTTCGGAATCACCTGCCGGGCTTCCTGGAACCACCTGCCGGTCATGCCAAAATCACCTGCCAATTACGCCAGTACCACTTGGCGGACACTGTGGAAACACCTGTCGGGCCGGCCGGAACCACATCTCAGACGTGCCAGAACCATGTGCATGAGATGCTGGAACCACACCCCGAACAGACGGAAAACACCTGCCAGACCCGTCTGAACAACCTGCCGAGCACGCCGGAGCCACCTGCTCGACTCGCCGGAACCACCTACCTGACATGCCCAAATCACCAGCCGGGTATGCCAGAACCACTTGGCGGACACTCCGGAATCATCTGCCGGACATGCCGGAACCAGCTCTCAGACACAGCAGAACCACGTGCCGGAGACGCCGGAAGCACCTGCCGAGCATGCCGGAGCCACCTGCTCGACTCACCAGAAACACCTGCCGGACACGCCAAAATCACCTGCCGGGTACGCCAGAACCACCTGGCGGACACTCCGAAATCACCTGTCGCGCATGCCGGAACCACCTCTCAGACGTGCCGGAAGCACGTGCCGGACACGCCGGAACCACGTGACGGCCATGCCTGAACCACCTGCCGAGCACGCCGGAGCCACCTGTTCGACTTGCTGGAACCACCTGCCGGACAGGCCAATATCAACTGCTGGCTATGCCAGAACCACCTTGGGGAAGGTCCGGAATCACCTGCCAGCCATGGCGGAACCACCTCTCAGACGTACCAGAACCACCTGCCGGAGAAGCTGGAAACACGTCCTGGACAGTCTGGAACCACCTGCCGGCCAAAACTGAACCACCTGCCAAGCTCAACGGAACAACCTGCCAGACACGCCAAAATCACCTGCGTGTTAGGCCAGAACCACTTGGAGGACTCTCTGGGATGACCTGCCGGGCATGCCGGAACCACCTCTCAGACGTGCCAGAACCATGTGGCGGACAGTCCGGAATCACCTGTTGGGCATGCGCAACCACCTCAGAGACGTACCAGAACCACATGCCGTGCAGGCTGGAACCACCTACCGGACAGACCGGAATCACCTTTCGGGCATGCCGGAACCACCTGTCAGATGCGCCAGAAACACGTGCCGGAGACGCCGGAAGAACCTGCCAAGCACGTTGGAACCACCTGCTCAACTCGCCTGAACCACCTGCCGGACATGCCAAAATCACCTGCCGACTATGACAGAACCACTTGGCGAACACTCCGGAATCACTTGCCGGGCATGCAGGAACCACCTCTCGGACATGCCAGAACCCCGTGCCAATGACCCCGGAAGCACCAGCCGAGGACGCCGGAACCACCTGCTCGACTCGCCAGAACCACCTGCCGATCACGCAAAAATCACCTGCCGGCTACGCCACAACCAGTTGGTGAACACTTTGGAATCACCTGCCAGGCTTGCTGGAACCACCTGCCAGTCATGCCAAAATCACCTGCCAACTATGCCAGAACCGCTTGGCGGACACTGCGGAAACACCTGTCGGGCCGGCTGGAACCACATCTCAGACGTGCCAGAAACGTGTTCATGAGATGCTGGAACCACACCCCGAACAGACGGATACCACCTGCCAGAACCGCCTGAACCACCTGCCGAGCACGCCGGAACCACCTGCTCGACTCACCGGTACCACCTCCCTGACACGCCAAAATCACCTGCTGGGTATGCCAGAACCACTTGGCGGACACTCCGGAATCATCTGCCGGACATGCCGGAACCAGCTCTCAGACACACCAGAACCAAGTGCCGGAGACGCCGGAAGCACCTGCCGAGCATGCCGGAGCCACCTGCTCGACTCGCCAGAAACACCTGCCGGACATGCCAAAATCACCTGCCGGGTATGCCAGAACCACCTGGCGGACACTACGGAATCACCTGCCGCGCATGCCGGAAGCACGTGCCAGACACACCGGAAACACCTACCGGACAGACCGGAACCACCTGCCAAGAATGCCGGAGCCACCTGTTCGACTCGCTGGAACCACCTGACGGACAGGCCAATATCAACTGCTGGCTATGCCAGAACCACCTGGGGGACAGTCCGGGATCACCTGCCAGCCATGGCGGAACCACCTCTCAGACGTACCAGAACCACCTGCCGGAGAAGCTGGAAACACGTCCTGGACAGACTGGAACCACGTGACGGCCATGCCTGAACCACCTGCCGAGCACGGCGGACCCACCTGCCGGACACGCCAAAATCACCTGCGGGCTACGCCAGAACCACTTGGACGACTCTCCGAAATGACCTGCCGGGCAGGTTGGAACCACCTCGCAGACGTGCCAGAAGCACGTGGCGGACAGTCCGGAATCACCTGTTGGGCATACGCAACCACCTCTGACACGTACCATATCCACGTGCCGTGCACGCCGGAACCACCTACCGGACAGACCGGAATCAACTTTTGGGCATGCCGGAACCACCAGTCAGATGTGCCAGAAACACGTGCCGGAGACGCCGGAAGCACCTGCCGAGCACGTCGCAACCACCTGCTCAACTCGCCTGAACCACCTGCCGGACACGCCAAAATCACCTGCCCGCTACACCAGCACCACTTCGGGGACAAGCCGGAATCTCGTGAGGGGCATGCCGGCACAGCCTCTCAGACTGAACCTCGTGCCGGACACCACAGAACCACCTGCCGGACAGACCGGAACCACCTGCCGGACACGCCGGAACCACCGGCTCGACCCGCCGGAACGACCGCTGGACATGCAAACTCACCTGCCGGCTACGCCGGAAACACTTGGCGAACACTCCAGAATCACCTGCCGGGCATGCCGGAACCAGCTCTCAGACACACCAGAACCACCTGCCGGAGACGCCGGAAGCACCTGCTGAGAATGCCGGAACTACCTGCTCGACTCGCCAGAAACCCCTGCCGGACACGCCAAAATCACCTACCGGGTACGCCAGAACCACCTGGCGGACACTCCGAAATCACGTGTCGCGCATGCTGGAACCACCTCTCAGACGTGCCGGAAGCACGTGCCGGACACGCCGGAATCACCTACCGGACAGACCGGAACCACCTGCCGAGCACGCCGGAGCCACCTGTTCGACTCGCTGGAACCACCTGCCGGACAGGCCAATATCAACTGCTGGCTATGCCAGAACCACCTGGGGTACGGTCCGGAATCACCTGCCAGCCATGGCGGAACCACCTCTCAGACGTACCAGAACCACCTGCCGGAGAAGCTGGAAACACGTCCTGGACAGTCTGGAACCACCTGCTGGCCAAGCCTGAACCACCTGCCAAGCACAACGGAACAACCTGCCAGACACGCCAAATTCACCTGCGTGTTATGCCAGAACCACCTGGAGGACTCTCTGGGATGACCTGCCGGGCATGCCGGAAACACCTCTCAGACGTGCCAGAACCATGTGGCGGACAGTCTGGAATCACCTGTTGGGCATGCGCAACCACCTCTGAGACGTACCAGAACCACATGCCGTGCAGGCTGGAACCACCTACCGGACAGACCGGAATCACCTTTCGGGCATGCCGGAACCACCTGTCAGATGTGCCAGAAACACGTGCCGGAGACGCCGGAAGCACCTGCCAAGCACGTTGGAACCACCTGCTCAACTCGCCTGAACCACCTGCCGGACATGCCAAAATCACCTGCCGACTATGCCAGAACCACTTGGCGAACACTCCGGAATCACTTGCCGGGCATGCAGGAACCACCTCTCAGACATGCCAGAACCCCGTGCCAATGACCCCGGAAGCACCAGCCGAGCACGCCGGAACCACCTGCTCGACTCGCCAGAACCACCTGCCGATCACGCAAAAATCACCTGCCGGCTACGCCACAACCAGTTGGTGAACACTTTGGAATCACCTGCCAGGCTTGCTGGAACCACCTGCCAGTCATTCCAAAATCACCTGCCAACTACGCCAGAACCGCTTGGCGGACACTGCGGAAACACCTGTCGGGCCGGCTGGAACCACATCTCAGACGTGCCAGAAACGTGTTCATGAGATGCTGGAACCACACCGCGAACAGACGGATACCACCTGCCAGAACCGCCTGAACCACCTGCTGAGCACGCCGGAACCACCTGCTCGACTCACCGGTACCACCTCCCTGACACGCCAAAATCACCTGCTGGATATGTCAGAACCACTTGGCGGATTCTCCGGAATCATCTGCCGGACATGCCGGAACCAGCTCTCAGACACACCAGAACCAAGTGCCGGAGACGCCGGAAGCACCTGCCGAGCATGCCGGAGCCACCTGCTCGACTCGCCAGAAACACCTGCCGGACACGCCAAGATCACCTGCAGGGTAGGCCAGAACCACCTGCAGGACACTAAGGAATCACCTGCCGCGCATGTCGGAACCACCTCTCAGACGTGCCGGAAGCACGTGCCAGACACGCCGGAAACACCTACCGGACAGACCGGAACCACCTGCCAAGAACGTCGGAGCCACCTGTTCGACTCGCTGGAACCACCTGCCGGACAGGCCAATATCAACTGCTGGCTATGCCAGAACCACCTGGGGGACAGTCCGGGATCACCTGCCAGCCATGGCGGAACCACCTCTCAGACGTACCAGAACCACCTGCCGGAGAAGCTGGAAACACGTCCTGGACAGACTGGAACCACGTGACGGCCATGCCTGAACCACCTGCCGAGCACGGCGGAACCACCTGCCGGACACGCCAAAATCACCTGCGGGCTACGCCAGAACCACTTGGACGACTCTCCGAAATGACCTGCCGGGCAGGTTGGAACCACCTCTCAGAAGTGCCAGAAGCACGTGGCGGACAGTCCGGAATCACCTGTTGGGCATATGCAACCACCTCTGACACGTACCAGAACCACGTGCCGTGCACGCCGGAACCACCTACCGGACAGACCGGAATCAACATTTGGGCATGCCGGAACCACCAGTCAGATGTGCCAGAAACACACGCCGGAGACGCCGGAAGCACCTGTCGAGCACGTCGCAACCACCTGCTCAACTCGCCTGAAGCACCTGCCGGACACGCCAAAATCACCTGCCCGCTACACCAGCACCACTTCTGGGACAAGGCGGAATCACGTGATGCTCAGGCCGGCACAGCCTCTCAGACTGAACCTCGTGCCGGACATCACAGAACCACCTGCCAGACAGACCGGAACCACCTGCTGGACACGCCAGAACCACCGGCTCGACCCGCCGGAACGACCGCTGGACATGCAAACTCACCTGCCGGCTACGCCGGAAACACTTGGCGAACACTCCGGAATCACCTGCCGGGCATGCCGGAACCACCTCTCAGATATGCCAGAACCACGTGCCAATGACCCCGGAAGCACCTGCCGAGCACGCCGGAACCACCTGCTCGACTCGCCAGAACCACCTGCCGGACACGCAAAAATCACCTGCCGGCTACGCCACAACCAGTTGGGGAACACTTCGGAATCACCTGCCGGGCTTGCTGGAACCACCTGCCGGTCATGCCAAAATCACCTGCCAACTACGCCAGTACCACTTGGCGGACACTGTGGAAACACCTGTCGGGCCGGCCGGAACCACATCTCAGACGTGCCAGAACCATGTGCATGAGATGCTGGAACCACACCCCGAACAGACGGAAAACACCTGCCAGACCCGTCTGAACAACCTGCCGAGCACGCCGGAGCCACCTGCTCGACTCGCCGGCACCACCTACCTGACATGCCAAAATCACCGGCCGGGCATGCCAGAACCACTTGGCGGACACTCCGGAATCATCTGCCGGACATGCCGGAACCAGATCTCAGACACACCAGAACCACGTGCCGGAGACGCCGGAAGCACCTGCCGAGCATGCCGGAGCCACCTGCTCGTCTCGCCAGAAACACCTGCCGGACACGCCAAAATCACCTGCCGGGTACGCCAGAACCACCTGGCGGACACTCCGAAATCACCTGTCGCGCATGCCGGAACCACCTCTCAGACGTGCCGGAAGCACGTGCCAGACATGCCGGAATCGCCTACCGGACAGACTGGAACCACCTGCCGAGCACGCCGGAGCCACCTGCTCGACTCGCCAGAAACACCTGCCGGACACGCCAAAATCACCTGCAGGGTAGGCCACAACCACCTGGCGGATACTAAGGAATCACCTGCCGCGCATGCCGGAAGCACCTCTCAGACGTGCCGGAAGCACGTGCCAGACACGCCGGAAACACCTACCGGACAGACCGGAACCACCTGCCAAGAACGCCGGAGCCACGTGTGCGACTCGCTGGAACCACCTGCCGGACAGGCCAATATCAACTGCTGGCTATGCCAGAACCACCTGGGGGACAGTCCGGGATCACCTGCCAGCCATGGCGGAACCACCTCTCAGACGTACCAGAACCACCTGCCGGAGAAGCTGGAAACACGTCCTGGACAGACTGGAACCACGTGACGGCCATGCCTGAACCACCAGCGGAGCACGGCGGAACCAGCTGCCGGACACGCCGAAATCACCTGCGGGCTACGCCAGAACCACTTGGACGACTCTCTGGGATGACCTGCCGGGCATGCCGGAACCACCTCTCAGACGTGCCAGAACCATGTGGCGGACAGTCCGGAATCACCTGTTGGGCATGCGCAACCACCTCTGAGACGTACCAGAACCACATGCCGTGCAGGCTGGAACCACCTACCGGACAGACCGGAATCACCTTTCGGGCATGCCGGAACCACCTGTCAGATGTGCCAGAAACACGTGCCCGAGACGCCGGAAGAACCTGCCAAGCACGTTGGAACCACCTGCTCAACTCGCCTGAACCACCTGCCGGACATGCCAAAATCACCTGCCGACTATGCCAGAACCACTTGGCGAACACTCCGGAATCACTTGCCGGGCATGCAGGAACCACCTCTCGGACATGCCAGAACCCCGTGCCAATGACCCCGGAAGCACCAGCCGAGGACGCCGGAACCACCTGCTCGACTCGCCAGAACCACCTGCCGATCACGCAAAAATCACCTGCCGGCTACGCCACAACCAGTTGGTGAACACTTTGGAATCACCTGCCAGGCTTGCTGGAACCACCTGCCAGTCATGCCAAAATCACCTGCCAACTATGCCAGAACCGCTTGGCGGACACTGCGGAAACACCTGTCGGGCCGGCTGGAACCACATCTCAGACGTGCCAGAAACGTGTTCATGAGATGCTGGAACCACAGCCCGAACAGACGGATACCACCTGCCAGAACCGCCTGAACCACCTGCCGAGCACGCCGGAACCACCTGCTCGACTCACCGGTACCACCTCCCTGACACGCCAAAATCACCTGCTGGGTATGCCAGAACCACTTGGCGGACACTCCGGAATCATCTGCCGGACATGCCGGAACCAGCTCTCAGACACACCAGAACCAAGTGCCGGAGACGCCGGAAGCACCTGCCGAGCATGCCGGAGCCACCTGCTCGACTCGCCAGAAACACCTGCCGGACAAGCCAAAATCAACTGCCGGGTATGCCAGAACCACCTGGCGGACACTACGGAATCACCTGCCGCGCATGCCGGAAGCACGTGCCAGACACACCGGAAACACCTACCGGACAGACCGGAACCACCTGCCAAGAATGCCGGAGCCACCTGTTCGACTCGCTGGAACCACCTGACGGACAGGCCAATATCAACTGCTGGCTATGCCAGAACCACCTGGGGGACAGTCCGGGATCACCTGCCAGCCATGGCGGAACCACCTCTCAGACGTACCAGAACCACCTGCCGGAGAAGCTGGAAACACGTCCTGGACAGACTGGAACCACGTGACGGCCATGCCTGAACCACCTGCCGAGCACGGCGGAACCACCTGCCGGACACGCCAAAATCACCTGCGGGCTATGCCAGAACCACTTGGACGACTCTCCGAAATGACCTGCCGGGCAGGTTGGAACCACCTCGCAGACGTGCCAGAAGCACGTGGCGGACAGTCCGGAATCACCTGTTGGGCATACGCAACCACCACTGACACGTACCAGATCCACGTGCCTTGCACGCCGGAACCACCTACCGGACAGACCGGAATCAACTTTTGGGCATGCCGGAACCACCAGTCAGATGTGCCAGAAACACGTGCCGGAGACGCCGGAAGCACCTGCCGAGCACGTCGCAACCACCTGCTCAACTCGCCTGAACCACCTGCCGGACACGCCAAAATCACCTGCCCGCTACACCAGCACCACTTCGGGGACAAGCCGGAATCTCGTGAGGGGCATGCCGGCACAGCCTCTCAGACTGAACCTCGTGCCGGACACCACAGAACCACCTGCCGGACAGACCGGAACCACCTGCCGGACACGCCGGAACCACCGGCTCGACCCGCCGGAACGACCGCTGGACATGCAAACTCACCTGCCGGCTACGCCGGAAACACTTGGCGAACACTCCAGAATCACCTGCCGGGCATGCCGGAACCACCTCTCAGACACACCAGAACCACCTGCCGGAGACGCCGGAAGCACCTGCTGAGAATGCCGGAACTACCTGCTCGACTCGCCAGAAACCCCTGCCGGACACACCAAAATCACCTACCGGGTACGCCAGAACCACCTGGCGGACACTCCGAAATCACGTGTCGCGCATGCTGGAACCACCTCTCAGACGTGCCGGAAGCACGTGCCGGACACGCCGGAATCACCTACCGGACAGACCGGAACCACCTGCCGAGCACGCCGGAGCCACCTGTTCGACTCGCTGGAACCACCTGCCGGACAGGCCAATATCAACTGCTGGCTATGCCAGAACCACCTGGGGGACGGTCCGGAATCACCTGCCAGCCATGGCGGAACCACCTCTCAGACGTACCAGAACCACCTGCCGGAGAAGCTGGAAACACGTCCTGGACAGTCTGGAACCACCTGCTGGCCAAGCCTGAACCACCTGCCAAGCACAACGGGACAACCTGCCAGACACGCCAAATTCACCTGCGTGTTATGCCAGAACCACCTGGAGGACTCTCTGGGATGACCTGCCGGGCATGCCGGAAACACCTCTCAGACGTGCCAGAACCATGTGGCGGACAGTCTGGAATCACCTGTTGGGCATGCGCAACCACCTCACAGACGTACCAGAACCACATGCCGTGCAGGCTGGAACCACCTACCGGACAGACCGGAATCACCTTTCGGGCATGCCGGAACCACCTGTCAGATGTGCCAGAAACACGTGCCGGAGACGCCGGAAGCACCTGCCAAGCACGTTGGAACCACCTGCTCAACTCGCCTGAACCACCTGCCGGACATGCCAAAATCACCTGCCGACTATGCCAGAACCACTTGGCGAACACTCCGGAATCACTTGCCGGGCATGCAGGAACCACCTCTCAGACATGCCAGAACCCCGTGCCAATGACCCCGGAAGCACCAGCCGAGCACACCGGAACCACCTGCTCGACTCGCCAGAACCACCTGCCGATCACGCAAAAATCACCTGCCGGCTACGCCACAACCAGTTGGTGAACACTTTGGAATCACCTGCCAGGCTTGCTGGAACCACCTGCCAGTCATGCCAAAATCACCTGCCAACTATGCCAGAACCGCTTGGCGGACACTGCGGAAACACCTGTCGGGCCGGCTGGAACCACATCTCAGACGTGCCAGAAACGTGTTCATGAGATGCTGGAACCACACCCCGAACAGACGGATACCACCTGCCAGAACCGCCTGAACCACCTGCCAAGCACGCCGGAACCACCTGCTCGACTCACCGGTACCACCTCCCTGACACGCCAAAATCACCTGTGGGCTATGCCAGAACCACTTGGACGACTCTCCGAAATGACCTGCCGGGCATGTTGGAACCACCTCTCAGACGTGCCAGAAGCACGTGGAGGACAGTCCGGAATCACCTGTTGGGCATACGCAACCACCTCTGACACGTACCAGAACCACGTGCCGTGCACGCCGGAACCACCTACCGGACAGACCGGAATCAACTTTTGGGCATGCCGGAACCACCAGTCAGATGTGCCAGAAACACGTGCCGGAGACGCCGGAAGCACCTGCCGAGCACGTCGCAACCACCTGCTCAACTCGCCTGAACCACCTGCCGGACACGCCAAAATCACCTGCCCGCTACACCAGCACCACTTCGGGGACAAGCCGGAATCTCGTGAGGGGCATGCCGGCACAGCCTCTCAGACTGAACCTCGTGCCGGACACCACAGAACCACCTGCCGGACAGACCGGAACCACCTGCCGGACACGCCGGAACCACCGGCTCGACCCGCCGGAACGACCGCTGGACATGCAAACTCACCTGCCGGCTACGCCGGAAACACTTGGCGAACACTCCAGAATCACCTGCCGGGCATGCCGGAACCACCTCTCAGACACACCAGAACCACCTGCCGGAGACGCCGGAAGCACCTGCTGAGAATGCCGGAACTACCTGCTCGACTCGCCAGAAACCCCTGCCGGACACACCAAAATCACCTACCGGGTACGCTAGAACCACCTGGCGGACACTCCGAAATCACGTGTCGCGCATGCTGGAACCACCTCTCAGACGTGCCGGAAGCACGTGCCGGACACGCCGGAATCACCTACCGGACAGACCGGAACCACCTGCCGAGCACGCCGGAGCCACCTGTTCGACTCGCTGGAACCACCTGCCGGACAGGCCAATATCAACTGCTGGCTATGCCAGAACCACCTGGGGGACGGTCCGGAATCACCTGCCAGCCATGGCGGAACCACCTCTCAGACGTACCAGAACCACCTGCCGGAGAAGCTGGAAACACGTCCTGGACAGTCTGGAACCACCTGCTGGCCAAGCCTGAACCACCTGCCAAGCACAACGGAACAACCTGCCAGACACGCCAAATTCACCTGCGTGTTATGCCAGAACCACCTGGAGGACTCTCTGGGATGACCTGCCGGGCATGCCGGAAACACCTCTCAGACGTGCCAGAACCATGTGGCGGACAGTCTGGAATCACCTGTTGGGCATGCGCAACCACCTCACAGACGTACCAGAACCACATGCCGTGCAGGCTGGAACCACCTACCGGACAGACCGGAATCACCTTTCGGGCATGCCGGAACCACCTGTCAGATGTGCCAGAAACACGTGCCGGAGACGCCGGAAGCACCTGCCAAGCACGTTGGAACCACCTGCTCAACTCGCCTGAACCACCTGCCGGACATGCCAAAATCACCTGCCGACTATGCCAGAACCACTTGGCGAACACTCCGGAATCACTTGCCGGGCATGCAGGAACCACCTCTCAGACATGCCAGAACCCCGTGCCAATGACCCCGGAAGCACCAGCCGAGCACACCGGAACCACCTGCTCGACTCGCCAGAACCACCTGCCGATCACGCAAAAATCACCTGCCGGCTACGCCACAACCAGTTGGTGAACACTTTGGAATCACCTGCCAGGCTTGCTGGAACCACCTGCCAGTCATGCCAAAATCACCTGCCAACTATGCCAGAACCGCTTGGCGGACACTGCGGAAACACCTGTCGGGCCGGCTGGAACCACATCTCAGACGTGCCAGAAACGTGTTCATGAGATGCTGGAACCACACCCCGAACAGACGGATACCACCTGCCAGAACCGCCTGAACCACCTGCCAAGCACGCCGGAACCACCTGCTCGACTCACCGGTACCACCTCCCTGACACGCCAAAATCACCTGTGGGCTATGCCAGAACCACTTGGACGACTCTCCGAAATGACCTGCCGGGCATGTTGGAACCACCTCTCAGACGTGCCAGAAGCACGTGGCGGACAGTCCGGAATCACCTGTTGGGCATACGCAACCACCTCTGACACGTACCAGAACCACGTGCCGTGCACGCCGGAACCACCTACCGGACAGACCGGAATCAACTTTTGGGCATGCCGGAACCACCAGTCAGATGTGCCAGAAACACGTGCCGGAGACGCCGGAACCACCTGCCGAGCACGTCGCAACCACCTGCTCAACTCGCCTGAACCACCTGCCAGACACGACAAAATCACCTGCCCGCTACACCAGCACCACTTCGGGGACAAGCCGGAATCATGTGAGGGGCATGCCGGCACAGCCTCTCAGACTGAACCTCGTGCCGGACACCACAGGACCACCTGCCGGACAGACCGGAACCACCTGCCGGACACGCCGGAACCACCGGCTCGACCCGCCGGAACGACCGCTGGACATGCAAACTCACCTGCCGGCTACGCCGGAAACACTTGGCGAACACTCCGGAATCACCTGCCGGGCATGCCGGAACCACCTCTCAGATATGCCAGAACCACGTGCCAATGACCCCGGAAGCACCTGCCGAGCACGCCGGAACCACCTGCTCGACTCGCCAGAACCACCTGCCGGACACGCAAAAATCACCTGCCGGCTACGCCACAACCAGTTGGGGAACACTTCGGAATCACCTGCCGGGCTTGCTGGAACCACCTGCCGGTCATGCCAAAATAACCTGCCAACTACGCCAGTACCACTTGGCGGACACTGTGGAAACGCCTGTCGGGCCGGCCGGAACCACATCTCAGACGTGCCAGAACCATGTGCATGAGATGCTGGAACCACACCCCGAACAGACGGAAAACACCTGCCAGACCCGTCTGAACAACCTGCCGAGCACGCCGGAGCCACCTGCTCGACTCGCCGGAACCACCTACCTGACATGCCCAAATCACCAGCCGGGTATGCCAGAACCACTTGGCGGACACTCCGGAATCATCTGCCGGACATGCCGGAACCAGCTCTCAGACACAGCAGAACCACGTGCCGGAGACGCCGGAAGCACCTGCCGAGCATGCCGGAGCCACCTGCTCGACTCGCCAGAAACACCTGCCGGACACGCCAAAATCACCTGCCGGGTACGCCAGAACCACCTGGCGGACACTCCGAAATCACCTGTCGCGCATGCCGGAACCACCTCTCAGACGTGCCGGAAGCACGTGCCGGACACGCCGGAACCACGTGACGGCCATGCCTGAACCACCTGCCGAGCACGCCGGAGCCACCTGTTCGACTTGCTGGAACCACCTGCCGGACAGGCCAATATCAACTGCTGGCTATGCCAGAACCACCTCGGGGACGGTCCGGAATCACCTGCCAGCCATGGCGGAACCACCTCTCAGACGTGCCAGAACCATGTGAATGAGATGCTGGAACCACACCCCGAACAGACGGAAAACACCTGCCAGAGCCGTCTGAACAACCTGCCGAGCACGCCGGAGCCACCTGCTCGACTCGCCAGAAACACCTGCCGGACACGCCAAAATCACCTGCAGGGTAGGCCACAACCACCTGGCGGATACTAAGGAATCACCTGCCGCGCATGCCGGAAGCACCTCTCAGACGTGCCGGAAGCACGTGCCAGACACGCCGGAAACACCTACCGGACAGACCGGAACCACCTGCCAAGAACGCCGGAGCCACCTGTGCGACTCGCTGGAACCACCTGCCGGACAGGCCAATATCAACTGCTGGCTATGCCAGAACCACCTGGGGGACAGTCCGGGATCACCTGCCAGCCATGGCGGAACCACCTCTCAGACGTACCAGAACCACCTGCCGGAGAAGCTGGAAACACGTCCTGGACAGACTGGAACCACGTGACGGCCATGCCTGAACCACCAGCGGAGCACGGCGGAACCAGCTGCCGGACACGCCGAAATCACCTGCCGACTATGCCAGAACCACTTGGCGAACACTCCGGAATCACTTGCCGGGCATGCAGGAACCACCTCTCAGACATGCCAGAACCCCATGCCAATGACCCCGGAAGCACCAGCCGAGCACGCCGGAACCACCTGCTCGACTCGCCAGAACCACCTGCCGATCACGCAAAAATCACCTGCCGGCTACGCCACAACCAGTTGGTGAACACTTTGGAATCACCTGCCAGGTTTGCTGGAACCACCTGCCAGTCATGCCAAAATCACCTGCCAACTACGCCAGAACCGCTTGGCGGACACTGCGGAAACACCTGTCGGGCCGGCTGGAACCACATCTCAGACGTGCCAGAAACGTGTTCATGAGACGCTGGAACCACACCCCGAACAGACGGATACCACCTGCCAGAACCGCCTGAACCACCTGCCGAGCACGCCGGAACCACCTGCTCGACTCACCGGTACCACCTCCCTGACACGCCAAAATCACCTGCTGGGTATGCCAGAACCACTTGGCGGACACTCCGGAATCATCTGCCGGACATGCCGGAACCAGCTCTCAGACACACCAGAACCAAGTGCCGGAGACGCCGGAAGCACCTGCCGAGCATGCCGGAGCCACCTGCTCGACTCGCCAGAAAAACCTGCCGGACAAGCCAAAATCACCTGCCGGGTATGCCAGAACCACCTGGCGGACACTCCGAAATCACCTGTGGCGCGTGCCGGAACCACCTCTCAGACGTGCCGGAAGCACGTGCCAGAAATGCCGGAATCACCTACCGGACAGACTGGAACCACCTGCCGAGCACGCCGGAGCCACCTGTTCGACTCGCTGGAACCACCTGCCGGACACGCCGGAACCACCGGCTCGACCCGCCGGAACGACCGCTGGACATGCAAACTCACCTGCCGGCTACGCCGGAAACACTTGGCGAACACTCCGGAATCACCTGCCGGGCATGCCGGAACCACCTCTCAGATATGCCAGAACCACGTGCCAATGACCCTGGAAGCACCTGCCGAGCACGCCGGAACCACCTGCTCAACTCGCCTGAACCACCTGCCGGACACGCCAAAATCACCTGCCCGCTACACCAGCACCACTTCGGGGACAAGCCGGAATCACGTGAGGGGCATGCCGTCACAGCCTCTCGGACCGAACATCGTGCCGGACACCACAGAACCACCTGCCGGACAGACCGGAACCACCTGCCGGACACGCCGGAACCACCGGCTCGACCCGCCGGAACAACCGCTGGACATGCAAACTCACCTGCCGGCTACGCCGGAAACACTTGGCGAACACTCCGGAATCACCTGCCGGGCATGCCGGAACCACCTCTCAGATATGCCAGAACCACGTGCCAATGACCCCGGAAGCACCTGCCGAGCACGCCGGAACCACCTGCTCGACTCGCCAGAAACACCTGCCGGACACGCCAAAATCACCTGCCGGGTACGCCAGAACCACTTGGCGGACACTCCGAAATCACCTGTCGCGCATGCCGGAACCACCTCTCAGACGTGCCGGAAGCACGTGCCGGACACGCCGGAATCACCTACCGGACAGACCGGAACCACCTGCCGAGCACGCCGGAGCCACCTGTTCGACTCGCTGGAACCACCTGCCGGACAGGCCAATATCAACTGCTGGCTATGCCAGAACCACCTGGGGGACGGTCCGGAATCACCTGCAAGCCATGGCGGAACCACCTCTCAGACGTACCAGAACCACCTGCCGGAGAAGCTGGAAACACGTCCTGGACAGTCTGGAACCACCTGCCGGCCAAGCCTGAACCACCTGCCAAGCACAACGGAACAACCTGCCAGACACGCCAAAATCACCTGCGTGTTATGCCAGAACCACTTGGAGGACTCTCTGGGATGACCTGCCGGGCATGCCGGAACCACCTCTCAGACGTGCCAGAACCATGTGGCGGACAGTCCGGAATCACCTGTTGGGCATGCGCAACCACCTCTGAGACGTACCAGAACCACATGCCGTGCAGGCTGGAACCACCTACCGGACAGACCGCAATCACCTTTCGGGCATGCCGGAACCACCTGTCAGATGTGCCAGAAACACGTGCCGGAGACGCCGGAAGCACCTGCCAAGCACGTTGGAACCACCTGCTCAACTCGCCTGAACCACCTGCCAGACATGCCAAAATCACCTGCCGACTATGCCAGAACCACTTGGCGAACACTCCGGAATCACTTGCCGGGCATGCAGGAACCACCTCTCAGACATGCCAGAACCCCGTGCCAATGACCCCGGAAGCACCAGCCGAGCACGCCGGAACCACCTGCTCGACTCGCCAGAACCACCTGCCGATCACGCAAAAATCACCTGCCGGATACGCCACAACCAGTTGGTGAACACTTTGGAATCACCTGCCAGGCTTGCTGGAACCACCTTCCTGTCATGCCAAAATCACCTGCCAACTACGCCAGAACCGCTTGGCGGACACTGCGGAAACACCTGTCGGGCCGGCTGGAACCACATCTCAGACGTGCCAGAAACGTGTTCATGAGATGCTGGAACCACACCCCGAACAGACGGATACCACCTGCCAGAACCGCCTGAACCACCTGCCGAGCACGCCGGAACCACCTGCTCGACTCACCGGTACCACCTCCCTGACACGACAAACTCACCTGCTGGGTATGCCAGAACCACTTGGCGGACACTCCGGAATCATCTGCCGGACATGCCGGAACCAGCTCTCAGACGCACCAGAACCAAGTGCCGGAGAAGCCGGAAGCACCTGCCGAGCATGCCGGAGCCACCTGCTCGACTCGCCAGACACACCTGCCGGACACACCAAAATCACCTGCCGGGTATGCCAGAACCACATGGCGGACACTACGGAATCACCTGCCGCGCATGCCGGAAGCACGTGCCAGACACACCGGAAACACCTACCGGACAGACCAGAACCACCTGCCAAGAACGCCGGAGCCACCTGTTCGACTCGCTGGAACCACCTGCCGGACAGGCCAATATCAACTGCTGGCTATGCCAGAACCACCTGGGGGACAGTCCGGGATCACCTGCCAGCCATGGCGGAACCACCTCTCAGGCGTACCAGAACCACCTGCCGGAGAAGCTGGAAACACGTCCTGGACAGACTGGAACCACGTGACGGCCATGCCTGAACCACCTGCCGAGCACGGCGGAACCACCTGCCGGACACGCCAAAATCTCCTGCGGGCTACGCCAGAACCACTTGGACGACTCTCCGAAATGACCTGCCGGGCATGTTGGAACCACATCTCAGACGAGCCAGAAGCACGTGGCGGACAGTCCGGAATCACCTCTTGGGCATACGCAACCACCTCTGAGACGTACGAGAACCACGTGCCATGCACGCCGGAACCACCTACCGGACAGTCCGGAATCAACTTTTGGGCATGCCGGAACCAACAGTCAGATGTGCCAGAAACACGTGCCGGAGACGCCGGAAGCACCTGCCGAGCACGTCGCAACCACCTGCTCAACTCGCCTGAAGCACCTGCCGGACACGCCAAAATCACCTGCCCGCTACACCAGCACCACTTCAGGGACAAGCCGGAATCGCGTGAGGGGCATGCCGGCACAGCCTCTCAGACTGAACCTCGTGCCGGACACCACAGAACCACCTGCCGGACAGACCGGAACCACCTGCCGGACACGCCGGAACCACCGGCTCGACCCGCCGGAACCACCGCTGGACATGCAAACTCACCTGCCGGCTATGCCGGAAACACTTGGCGAACACTCCGGAATCACCTGCCGGGCATGCCGGAACCACCTCTCAGATATGCCAGAACCACGTGCCAATGACCCCGGAAGCACCTGCCGAGCACGCCGGAACCACCTGCTCGACTCGCCAGAACCACCTGCCGGACACGCAAAAATCACCTGCCGGCTACGCCACAACCAGTTGGGGAACACTTCGGAATCACCTGCCGGGCTTGCTGGAACCACCTGCCGGTCATGCCAAAATCACCTGCCAACTACGCCAGTACCACTTGGCGGACACTGTGGAAACACCTGTCGGGCCGGCCGGAACCACATCTCAGACGTGCCAGAACCATGTGCATGAGATGCTGGAACCACACCCCGAACAGACGGAAAACACCTGCCAGACCCGTCTGAACAACCTGCCGAGCACGCCGGAGCCACCTGCTCGACTCGCCGGAACCACCTACCTGACATGACAAAATCACCAGCCGGGTATGCCAGAACCACTTGGCGGACACTCCGGAATCACCTGTCGGACATGCCGGAACCAGCTCTCAGACACACCAGAACCACGTGCCGGAGACGCCAGAAGCACCTGCCGAGAATGCCGGAGCCACCTGCTCGCCTCGCCAGAAACACCTGCCGGACATGCCAAAATCACCTGCCGGGTAGGCCAGAACCACCTGGCGGACACTCCGAAATCACCTGTCGCGCATGCCCCAACCACCTCTCAGACGTGCCGGAAGCACGTGACGGACACACCGGAATCACCTACCGGACAGACCGGAACCACCTGCCGAGCACTCCGGAGCCACCTGCACGACTCGCCGGAGCCACCTACCTGACATGCCCAAATCACCAGCCGGGTATGCCAGAAACACTTGGCGGACACTCTGGAATCATCTGCCGGACATGCCAGAACCAGCTCTCAGACACACCAGAACCACGTGCCGGAAACGCCGGAAACACCTGCCGAGCATGCCGGAGCCACCTGCTCGACTCGCCAGAAACACCTGCGGGACACGCCAAAATGACCTGCCGGGTAGGCCAGAACCACCTGGCGGACACTCCGAAATCACCTGTAGCGCTTGCCGGAACCACCTCTCAGACGTGCCGGAAGCACGTGCCGGACACGCCGGAAACACCTACCGCACAGACCGGAACCACCTGCCGAGCACGCCGGAGCCACCTGTTCGACTCGCTGGAACCACCTGCCGGACAGGCCAATATCAACTGCTGGCTATGCCAGAACCACCTGGGGGACGGTCTGGAATCACCTGCCAGCCATGGCGGGACCACCTCTGAGACGTACCAGAACCACCTGCCGGACAAGCTGGAAACACGTCCTGGACAGTCTGGAACCACCTGCCGGCCAAGCCTGAACCACCTGCCAAGCACAACGGAACAACCTGCCAGACACGCCAAAATCACCTGCGTGTTATGCCAGAACCACTTGGAGGACTCTCTGGGATGACCTGCCGGGCATGCCGGAACCACCTCTCAGACGTGCCAGAACCATGTGGCGGACAGTCCGGAATCACCTGTTGGGCATGCGCAACCACCTCTGAGACGTACCAGAACCACATGCCGTGCAGGCTGGAACCACCTACCGGACAGACCAGAATCACCTTTCGGGCATGCCGGAACCACCTGTCAGATGTGCCAGAAACACGTGCCGGAGATGCCGGAAGCACCTGCCAAGCACGTTGGAACCACCTGCTCAACTCGCCTGAACCACCTGCCGGACATGCCAAAATCACCTGCCGACTATGCCAGAACCACTTGGCGAACACTCCGGAATCACTTGCCGGGCATGCAGGAACCACCTCTCAGACATGCCAGAACCCCGTGCCAATGACCCCGGAAGCACCAGCCGAGCACGCCGGAACCACCCGCTCGACTCGCCAGAACCAAATGCCGATCACGCAAAAATCACCTGCCGGCTACGCCACAACCAGTTGGTGAACACTTTGGAATCACCTGCCAGGCTTGCTGGAACCACCTGCCAGTCATGCCAAAATCACCTGCCAACTACTCTAGAACCGCTTGGCGGACACTGCGGAAACACCTGTCGGGCCGGCTGGAACCACATCTCAGACGTGCCAGAAACGTGTTCATGAGATGCTGGAACCACACGCCGAACAGACGGATACCACCTTCCAGAACCGCCTGAACCACCTGCCGAGCACGCCGGAACCACCTGCTCGACTCACCGGTACCACCTCCCTGACACGCCAAAATCACCTGCGGGCTATGCCAGAACCACTTGGACGACTCTCCGAAATTACCTGCCGGGCATGTTGGAACCACCTCTCAGACGTGCCAGAAGCACGTGGCGGACAGTCCGGAATCACCTGTTGGGCATACGCAACCACCTCTGAGACGTACCAGAACCACGTGCCGTGCACGCCGGAACCACCTACCGGACAGACCGGAATCAACTTTTGGGCATGCCGGAACCACCAGTCAGATGTGCCAGAAACACGTGCCGGAGACGCCGGAAGCACCTGCCGAGCAGGTCGCAACCACCTGCTCAACTCGCCTGAACCACCTGCCGGACACGCCAAAATCACCTGCCCGCTACACCAGCACCACTTCGAGGACACGCCGAAATCACCTGCCGACTATGCCAGAACCACTTGGCGAACACTCCGGAATCACTTGCCGGGCATGCAGGAACCACCTCTCAGACATGCCAGAACCCCATGCCAATGACCCCGGAAGCACCAGCCGAGCACGCCGGAACCACCTGCTCGACTCGCCAGAACCACCTGCCGATCACGCAAAAATCACCTGCCGGCTACGCCACAACCAGTTGGTGAACACTTTGGAATCACCTGCCAGGTTTGCTGGAACCACCTGCCAGTCATGCCAAAATCACCTGCCAACTACGCCAGAACCGCTTGGCGGACACTGCGGAAACACCTGTCGGGCCGGCTGGAACCACATCTCAGACGTGCCAGAAACGTGTTCATGAGACGCTGGAACCACACCCCGAACAGACGGATACCACCTGCCAGAACCGCCTGAACCACCTGCCGAGCACGCCGGAACCACCTGCTCGACTCACCGGTACCACCTCCCTGACACGCCAAAATCACCTGCTGGGTATGCCAGAACCACTTGGCGGACACTCCGGAATCATCTGCCGGACATGCCGGAACCAGCTCTCAGACACACCAGAACCAAGTGCCGGAGACGCCGGAAGCACCTGCCGAGCATGCCGGAGCCACCTGCTCGACTCGCCAGAAAAACCTGCCGGACAAGCCAAAATCACCTGCCGGGTATGCCAGAACCACCTGGCGGACACTCCGAAATCACCTGTGGCGCGTGCCGGAACCACCTCTCAGACGTGCCGGAAGCACGTGCCAGAAATGCCGGAATCACCTACCGGACAGACTGGAACCACCTGCCGAGCACGCCGGAGCCACCTGTTCGACTCGCTGGAACCACCTGCCGGACACGCCGGAACCACCGGCTCGACCCGCCGGAACGACCGCTGGACATGCAAACTCACCTGCCGGCTACGCCGGAAACACTTGGCGAACACTCCGGAATCACCTGCCGGGCATGCCGGAACCACCTCTCAGATATGCCAGAACCACGTGCCAATGACCCTGGAAGCACCTGCCGAGCACGCCGGAACCACCTGCTCAACTCGCCTGAACCACCTGCCGGACACGCCAAAATCACCTGCCCGCTACACCAGCACCACTTCGGGGACAAGCCGGAATCACGTGAGGGGCATGCCGTCACAGCCTCTCGGACCGAACATCGTGCCGGACACCACAGAACCACCTGCCGGACAGACCGGAACCACCTGCCGGACACGCCGGAACCACCGGCTCGACCCGCCGGAACAACCGCTGGACATGCAAACTCACCTGCCGGCTACGCCGGAAACACTTGGCGAACACTCCGGAATCACCTGCCGGGCATGCCGGAACCACCTCTCAGATATGCCAGAACCACGTGCCAATGACCCCGGAAGCACCTGCCGAGCACGCCGGAACCACCTGCTCGACTCGCCAGAAACACCTGCCGGACACGCCAAAATCACCTGCCGGGTACGCCAGAACCACTTGGCGGACACTCCGAAATCACCTGTCGCGCATGCCGGAACCACCTCTCAGACGTGCCGGAAGCACGTGCCGGACACGCCGGAATCACCTACCGGACAGACCGGAACCACCTGCCGAGCACGCCGGAGCCACCTGTTCGACTCGCTGGAACCACCTGCCGGACAGGCCAATATCAACTGCTGGCTATGCCAGAACCACCTGGGGGACGGTCCGGAATCACCTGCAAGCCATGGCGGAACCACCTCTCAGACGTACCAGAACCACCTGCCGGAGAAGCTGGAAACACGTCCTGGACAGTCTGGAACCACCTGCCGGCCAAGCCTGAACCACCTGCCAAGCACAACGGAACAACCTGCCAGACACGCCAAAATCACCTGCGTGTTATGCCAGAACCACTTGGAGGACTCTCTGGGATGACCTGCCGGGCATGCCGGAACCACCTCTCAGACGTGCCAGAACCATGTGGCGGACAGTCCGGAATCACCTGTTGGGCATGCGCAACCACCTCTGAGACGTACCAGAACCACATGCCGTGCAGGCTGGAACCACCTACCGGACAGACCGCAATCACCTTTCGGGCATGCCGGAACCACCTGTCAGATGTGCCAGAAACACGTGCCGGAGACGCCGGAAGCACCTGCCAAGCACGTTGGAACCACCTGCTCAACTCGCCTGAACCACCTGCCAGACATGCCAAAATCACCTGCCGACTATGCCAGAACCACTTGGCGAACACTCCGGAATCACTTGCCGGGCATGCAGGAACCACCTCTCAGACATGCCAGAACCCCGTGCCAATGACCCCGGAAGCACCAGCCGAGCACGCCGGAACCACCTGCTCGACTCGCCAGAACCACCTGCCGATCACGCAAAAATCACCTGCCGGATACGCCACAACCAGTTGGTGAACACTTTGGAATCACCTGCCAGGCTTGCTGGAACCACCTTCCTGTCATGCCAAAATCACCTGCCAACTACGCCAGAACCGCTTGGCGGACACTGCGGAAACACCTGTCGGGCCGGCTGGAACCACATCTCAGACGTGCCAGAAACGTGTTCATGAGATGCTGGAACCACACCCCGAACAGACGGATACCACCTGCCAGAACCGCCTGAACCACCTGCCGAGCACGCCGGAACCACCTGCTCGACTCACCGGTACCACCTCCCTGACACGACAAACTCACCTGCTGGGTATGCCAGAACCACTTGGCGGACACTCCGGAATCATCTGCCGGACATGCCGGAACCAGCTCTCAGACGCACCAGAACCAAGTGCCGGAGAAGCCGGAAGCACCTGCCGAGCATGCCGGAGCCACCTGCTCGACTCGCCAGACACACCTGCCGGACACACCAAAATCACCTGCCGGGTATGCCAGAACCACATGGCGGACACTACGGAATCACCTGCCGCGCATGCCGGAAGCACGTGCCAGACACACCGGAAACACCTACCGGACAGACCAGAACCACCTGCCAAGAACGCCGGAGCCACCTGTTCGACTCCCTGGAACCACCTGCCGGACAGGCCAATATCAACTGCTGGCTATGCCAGAACCACCTGGGGGACAGTCCGGGATCACCTGCCAGCCATGGCGGAACCACCTCTCAGGCGTACCAGAACCACCTGCCGGAGAAGCTGGAAACACGTCCTGGACAGACTGGAACCACGTGACGGCCATGCCTGAACCACCTGCCGAGCACGGCGGAACCACCTGCCGGACACGCCAAAATCTCCTGCGGGCTACGCCAGAACCACTTGGACGACTCTCCGAAATGACCTGCCGGGCATGTTGGAACCACATCTCAGACGAGCCAGAAGCACGTGGCGGACAGTCCGGAATCACCTCTTGGGCATACGCAACCACCTCTGAGACGTACGAGAACCACGTGCCATGCACGCCGGAACCACCTACCGGACAGTCCGGAATCAACTTTTGGGCATGCCGGAACCAACAGTCAGATGTGCCAGAAACACGTGCCGGAGACGCCGGAAGCACCTGCCGAGCACGTCGCAACCACCTGCTCAACTCGCCTGAAGCACCTGCCGGACACGCCAAAATCACCTGCCCGCTACACCAGCACCACTTCAGGGACAAGCCGGAATCGCGTGAGGGGCATGCCGGCACAGCCTCTCAGACTGAACCTCGTGCCGGACACCACAGAACCACCTGCCGGACAGACCGGAACCACCTGCCGGACACGCCGGAACCACCGGCTCGACCCGCCGGAACCACCGCTGGACATGCAAACTCACCTGCCGGCTATGCCGGAAACACTTGGCGAACACTCCGGAATCACCTGCCGGGCATGCCGGAACCACCTCTCAGATATGCCAGAACCACGTGCCAATGACCCCGGAAGCACCTGCCGAGCACGCCGGAACCACCTGCTCGACTCGCCAGAACCACCTGCCGGACACGCAAAAATCACCTGCCGGCTACGCCACAACCAGTTGGGGAACACTTCGGAATCACCTGCCGGGCTTGCTGGAACCACCTGCCGGTCATGCCAAAATCACCTGCCAACTACGCCAGTACCACTTGGCGGACACTGTGGAAACACCTGTCGGGCCGGCCGGAACCACATCTCAGACGTGCCAGAACCATGTGCATGAGATGCTGGAACCACACCCCGAACAGACGGAAAACACCTGCCAGACCCGTCTGAACAACCTGCCGAGCACGCCGGAGCCACCTGCTCGACTCGCCGGAACCACCTACCTGACATGACAAAATCACCAGCCGGGTATGCCAGAACCACTTGGCGGACACTCCGGAATCACCTGTCGGACATGCCGGAACCAGCTCTCAGACACACCAGAACCACGTGCCGGAGACGCCAGAAGCACCTGCCGAGAATGCCGGAGCCACCTGCTCGCCTCGCCAGAAACACCTGCCGGACATGCCAAAATCACCTGCCGGGTAGGCCAGAACCACCTGGCGGACACTCCGAAATCACCTGTCGCCCATGCCGGAACCACCTCTCAGATGTGCCGGAAGCACGTGCCGGACACGCCGGAATCACCTACAGGACAGACCGGAACCACATGCCGAGCACGCCGGAGCCACCTGTTCGACTCGCTGGAACCACCTGCCGGACAGGCCAATATCAACTGCTGGCTATGCCAGAACCACCTGGGGGACGGTCCGGAATCACCTGCCAGCCATGGCGGAACCACCTCTCACACGTACCAGAACCACCTGCCGGAGAAGCTGGAAACACGTCCTGGACAGTCTGGAACCACCTGCCGGCCAAGCCTGAACCACCTGCCAAGCACAACGGAACAACCTGCCAGACACGCCAAAATCACCTGCGTGTTATGCCAGAACCACTTGGAGGACTCTCTGGGATGACCTGCCGGGCATGCCGGAACCACCTCTCAGACGTGCCAGAACCATGTGGCGGACAGTCTGGAATCACCTGTTGGGCATGCGCAACCACCTCTGAGACGTACCAGAACCACATGCCGTGCAGGCTGGAACCACCTACCGGACAGACCGGAATCACCTTTCGGGCATGCCGGAACCACCTGTCAGATGTGCCAGAAACACGTGCCGGAGACGCCGGAAGCACCTGCCAAGCACGTTGGAACCACCTGCTCAACTCGCCTGAACCACCTGCCGGACATGCCAAAATCACCTGCCGACTATGCCAGAACCACTTGGCGAACACTCCGGAATCACTTGCCGGGCATGCAGGAACCACCTCTCAGACATGCCAGAACCCCGTGCCAATGACCCCGGAAGCACCAGCCGAGCACGCCGGAACCACCTGCTCGACTCGCCAGAACCACCTGCCGATCACGCAAAAATCACCTGCCGGCTACGCCACAACCAGTTGGTGAACACTTTGGAATCACCTGCCAGGCTTGCTGGAACCACCTGCCGGTCATGCCAAAATCACCTGCCAACTACACCAGAACCGCTTGGCGGACACTGCGGAAACACCTGTCGGGCCGGCTGGAAACACATCTCAGACGTGCCAGAAACGTGTTCATGAGATGCTGGAACCACACCCCGAACAGACGGATACCACCTGCCAGAACCGCCTGAACCACCTGCTGAGCACGCCGGAACCACCTGCTCGACTCACCGGTACCACCTCCCTGACACGCCAAAATCACCTGCTGGGTATGCCAGAACCACTTGGCGGACACTCCGGAATCATCTGCAGGACATGCCGGAACCAGCTCTCAGACACACCAGAACCAAGTGCCGGAGACGCCGGAAGCACCTGCCGAGCATGCCGGAGCCACCTGCTCGACTCGCCAGAAACACCTGCCGGACACGCCAAAATCAACTGCCGGGTATGCCAGAACCACCTGGCGGACACTACGGAATCACCTGCCGCGCATGCCGGAACCACCTCTCAGACGTGCCGGAAGCACGTGCCAGACACGCCGGAAACACCTACCGGACAGACCGGAACCACCTGCCAAGAACGCCGGAGCCACCTGTTTGACTCGCTGGAACCACCTGCCGGACAGGCCAATATCAACTGCTGGCTATGCCAGAACCACCTGGGGGACAGTCCGGGATCACCTGCCAGCCATGGTGGAACCACCTCTCAGACGTACCAGAACCACCTGCCGGAGAAGCTGGAAACACGTCCTGGACAGACTGGAACCACGTGACGGCCATGCCTGAACCACCTGCCGAGCACGGCGGAACCACCTGCCGGACACGCCAAAATCACCTGCAGGCTATGCCAGAACCACTTGGACGAGTCTCCGAAATGACCTGCCGGGCATGTTGGAACCACCTCTCAGACGTGCCAGAAGCACGTGGAGGACAGTCCGGAATCACCTGTTGGGCATACGCAACCACCTCTGACACGTACCAGAACCACGTGCCGTGCACGCCGGAACCACCTACCGGACAGACCGGAATCCACTTTTGGGCATGCCGGAACCACCAGTCAGATGTGCCAGAAACACGTGCCGGAGACGCCGGAAGCACCTGCCGAGCACGTCGCAACCACCTGCTCAACTCGCCTGAACCACCTGCCGGACACGCCAAAATCACCTGCCCGCTACACCAGCACCACTTCGGGGACAAGCCGGAATCACGTGAGGGGCATGCCGGCACAGCCTCTCAGACTGAACCTCGTGCCGGACACCACAGAACCACCTGCCGGACCGACCGGAACCACCTGCTGGACACGCCGGAACCACCGGCTCGACCCGCCGGAACGACCGCTGGACGTGCAAAATCACCTGCCGGCTACGCCGTAAACACTTGGCAAACACTCCGGAATCACCTGCCGGGCATGCTGGAACCACCTCTCAGATATGCCAGAACCACGTGCCAATGACTCCGGAAGCACCTGGCGAGCACGCCGGAACCACCTGCTCGACTCGCCAGAACCACCTGCCGGACACGCAAAAATCACCTGCCGGCTACGCCACAACCACTTGGCGAACACTCCGGAATCACTTGCCGGGCATGCAGGAACCACCTCTCAGACATGCCAGAACCTCGTGCCAATGACCCCGGAAGCACCAGCCGAGCAGGCCGGAACCACCTGCTCGAGTCGCCAGAACCACCTGCCGATCACGCAAAAATCACCTGCTGGCTAAGCCACAACCAGTTGGGGAACACTTCGGAATCACATGCCGGGCTTGCTTGAACCACCTGCCGGTCATGCCAAAATCACTTGCCAACTACGCCAGTACCACTTGGCGGACACTGTGGAAACACCTGTCGGGCCGGCCGGAACCACATCTCAGACGTGCCAGAACAATGTGCATGAGATGCTGGAACCACACACCGAACAGACGGAAAACACCTGCCAGACCCGTCTGAACAACCTGCCGAGCACGCCGGAGCCACCTGCTCGACTCGCCGGAACCACCTACCTGACATGCCAAAATCACCAGCCGGGTATGCCAGAACCACTTGGCGGACACTCCGGAATCATCTGCCGGACATGCCGGAACCAGCTCTCAGACACACCAGAACCACGTGCCGGAGACGCCGGAAGCACCTGGCGAGCATGCCGGAGCCACCTGCTCGACTCGCCACAAACACCTGCCGGACACGCCAAAATCACCTGCCGGGTACGCCAGAACCAGCTGGCGGACACTCCGAAATCACCTGTCGCGCATGCCCCAACCACCTCTCAGACGTGCCGGAAGCACGTGACGGACACACCGGAATCACCTACCGGACAGACCGGAACCACCTGCCGAGCACTCCGGAGCCACCTGCACGACTCGCCGGAGCCACCTACCTGACATGCCCAAATCACCAGCCGGGTATGCCAGAAACACTTGGCGGACACTCTGGAATCATCTGCCGGACATGCCAGAACCAGCTCTCAGACACACCAGAACCACGTGCCGGAAACGCCGGAAACACCTGCCGAGCATGCCGGAGCCACCTGCTCGACTCGCCAGAAACACCTGCGGGACACGCCAAAATGACCTGCCGGGTAGGCCAGAACCACCTGGCGGACACTCCGAAATCACCTGTAGCGCTTGCCGGAACCACCTCTCAGACGTGCCGGAAGCACGTGCCGGACACGCCGGAAACACCTACCGCACAGACCGGAACCACCTGCCGAGCACGCCGGAGCCACCTGTTCGACTCGCTGGAACCACCTGCCGGACAGGCCAATATCAACTGCTGGCTATGCCAGAACCACCTGGGGGACGGTCTGGAATCACCTGCCAGCCATGGCGGGACCACCTCTGAGACGTACCAGAACCACCTGCCGGACAAGCTGGAAACACGTCCTGGACAGTCTGGAACCACCTGCCGGCCAAGCCTGAACCACCTGCCAAGCACAACGGAACAACCTGCCAGACACGCCAAAATCACCTGCGTGTTATGCCAGAACCACTTGGAGGACTCTCTGGGATGACCTGCCGGGCATGCCGGAACCACCTCTCAGACGTGCCAGAACCATGTGGCGGACAGTCCGGAATCACCTGTTGGGCATGCGCAACCACCTCTGAGACGTACCAGAACCACATGCCGTGCAGGCTGGAACCACCTACCGGACAGACCAGAATCACCTTTCGGGCATGCCGGAACCACCTGTCAGATGTGCCAGAAACACGTGCCGGAGATGCCGGAAGCACCTGCCAAGCACGTTGGAACCACCTGCTCAACTCGCCTGAACCACCTGCCGGACATGCCAAAATCACCTGCCGACTATGCCAGAACCACTTGGCGAACACTCCGGAATCACTTGCCGGGCATGCAGGAACCACCTCTCAGACATGCCAGAACCCCGTGCCAATGACCCCGGAAGCACCAGCCGAGCACGCCGGAACCACCCGCTCGACTCGCCAGAACCAAATGCCGATCACGCAAAAATCACCTGCCGGCTACGCCACAACCAGTTGGTGAACACTTTGGAATCACCTGCCAGGCTTGCTGGAACCACCTGCCAGTCATGCCAAAATCACCTGCCAACTACTCTAGAACCGCTTGGCGGACACTGCGGAAACACCTGTCGGGCCGGCTGGAACCACATCTCAGACGTGCCAGAAACGTGTTCATGAGATGCTGGAACCACACGCCGAACAGACGGATACCACCTTCCAGAACCGCCTGAACCACCTGCCGAGCACGCCGGAACCACCTGCTCGACTCACCGGTACCACCTCCCTGACACGCCAAAATCACCTGCGGGCTATGCCAGAACCACTTGGACGACTCTCCGAAATTACCTGCCGGGCATGTTGGAACCACCTCTCAGACGTGCCAGAAGCACGTGGCGGACAGTCCGGAATCACCTGTTGGGCATACGCAACCACCTCTGAGACGTACCAGAACCACGTGCCGTGCACGCCGGAACCACCTACCGGACAGACCGGAATCAACTTTTGGGCATGCCGGAACCACCAGTCAGATGTGCCAGAAACACGTGCCGGAGACGCCGGAAGCACCTGCCGAGCAGGTCGCAACCACCTGCTCAACTCGCCTGAACCACCTGCCGGACACGCCAAAATCACCTGCCCGCTACACCAGCACCACTTCGAGGACAAGCCGGAATCACGTGAGGGGCGTGCCGGCACAGCCTCTCAGACTGAACGTCGTGCCGGACACCACAGAACCACCTGCCGGACAGACCGGAACCACCTGCCGGACACGCCGGAACCACCGGCTCGACCCGCCGGATCGACCGCTGGACATGCAAAATCAACTGCCGGCTACGCCGGAAACACTTGGCGAGCACTCCGGAATCACCTGCCGGGCATGCCGGAATCACCTCTCAGATATGCCACAACCACGTGCCAATGACCCCGGAAGCACCTGCCGAGCACGCCGGAACCACCTGCTCGACTCGCCAGAACCAGCTGCCGGACACGCAGAAATCACCTGCCGGCTACACCACAACCAGTTGCGGAACACTTCGGAATCAGCTGCCGGACTTGCTGGAACCACCTGCCGGTCATGCCAAAATCACCTGCCAACTACGCTAGTACCACTTGGTGGACACTGTGGAAACACCTGTCGGGCCGGCCGGAACCACATCTCAGACGTGCCAGAACCATGTGCATGAGATGCTGGAACCACACCCCGAACAGACGGAAAACACCTGCCAGACCCGTCTGAACAACCTGCCGAGCACGCTGGAGCCACCTGCTCGACTCGCTGGAACCACCTGCCGGACAGGCCAATATCAACTGCTGGCTATGCCAGAACCACCTGGGGGACGGTCCGGAATCGCCTGCAAGCCATGGCGGAACCACCTCTCAGACGTACCAGAACCACCTGCCGGAGAAGCTGGAAACACGTCCTGGAGAGTCTGGAACCACCTGCCGGCCAAGCCTGAACCACCTGCCAAGCACAACGGAACAACGTGCCAGACACGCCAAAATCACCTGCGTGTTATGCCAGAACCACTTGGAGGACTCTCTGGGATGACCTGCCGGGCACGCCAGAACCACCTCTCAGACGTGCGAGAACCATGTGGCGGACAGTCCAGAATCACCTGTTGGGCATGCGCAACCACCTCTGAGACGTACCAGAACCACATGCCGTGCAGGCTGGAACCACCTACCGGACAGACCGGAATCACCATTCGGGCATGCCAGAACCACCTGTCAGATGTGCCAGAAACACGTGCCGGAGACGCCGGAAGCACCTGCCAAGCACGTTGGAACCACCTGCTCAACTCGCCTGAACCACCTGCCGGACATGCCAAATTCACCTGCCAACTACGCCAGAACCGCTTGGCGGACACTGCGGAAACACCTGTCGGGCCGGCTGGAACCACATCTCAGACGTGCCAAAAACGTGTTCATGAGATGCTGGAACCACACCCCGAACAGACGGATACCACCTGCCAGAACCGCCTGAACCACCTGCTGAGCACGCCGGAACCACCTGCTCGACTCACCGGTACCACCTCCCTGACACGCCAAAATCACCTTCTGGGTATGCCAGAACCACTTGGCGGACACTCCGGAATCATCTGCCTGACATGCCGGAACCAGCTCTCAGACACACCAGAACCAAGTGCTGGAGACGCCGGAAGCACCTGCCGAGCATGCCGGAGCCACCTGCTCGACTCGCCAGAAACACCTGCCGGACACGCCAAAATCACCTGCCGGGTACGCCAGAACCACGTGGCGGACTCTCCGGAATCACCTGTCGGGCATGCCGGAACCAACTCTCAGACGTGCCAGAACCTCGTGCCAGTCACGCCAGAACCACCTGCCGGACAGACCGGAAACACCTGCTGGACACGCCGGAACCACCGGTTCGACTCGCCGGAACCACCACCGGACATGCAAAATGACCTGCCGGCTACGCCAGAACCACTAGGCGAACACTCCGGAATCAGCTGTCGGGCATGCCAGAACCACCTCTCAGACTTGCCAGAACCATGTTCCGGACACGCCGGTACGACCTGCCGAGTAGGCCGGAACCACCTGATCCACTCCCCAGAACCACCTGCTGGACACCCCAGAATCACATGCCGACTACGCCAGAACCACTCGGCAGACACTCTGGAACCACCTGCCGGGCATGCCGGAACCAGCTCTCAGAGGTGCCAGAACCACATGACGGACACTCCGGAATCACCAGCCGGGCATGCCGGAACCATCTCTCAGACGTGCCAGAACCATGTTCCGGACACGCCGGTACCACCTGCCGAGCTCGCCGGAACCACCTGCTGGACACGCCAAAATCACCTGCCGGCTACGCCAGAACCACTCGGCAGACACTCCGGAATCACCTGCCGGGCTGCCTGGAACCACCTGCCGGTCATGCCAACATGACCTTTCAGCTACCCCAGAACCACTTGGCGGACACTCCGGAAACAACTGTCGGGCCGGCCGGAACCACCTCTCAGACGTGCCAGAACCAGGTGCCTGAGATGACGGTACCACTCCCCGAACAGACCGAAACCACCTGCCAGACCCGCCTGAACCCCCTGGCGAGCACGCCTGATCCACCTGCTCAACTAGCCGGAACCACCTTCCTGACACGCCAAAATCACCTGCCAGGTCTACCAGAACCACTTGGTGGACACTCCGGAATCGTCTGCCGGACATGCCAGAACCAGCTCTCAGACACACCAGAACCACGTGCCAGAGACGCCGGAAGCACCAGCTGAGCATGCCTGAGCCACCTGCTCGACTCGCAAGAAACACCTGTCGGACATGCCAAAATCACCTGCCGGGTTTGCCAGAACCAGCTGATCCACTCCCCAGAACCACCTAGTGGACACGCCAAAATCAACTGCCGGCTACGCCAGAACCACTCGGCAGACGCTCCGGAATCACATGCCAGGCATTCCGGAACCACCTCTCAGAGGTGCCAGAAGCAAATGCCGGACACTCCGGTATCACCTGCCGGGCATGCCGGAACCATCTCTCAGAGGTGCCAGAACCACATGCCGGACACTCCGGAATCACCTGCAGGGCATGCCGGAACCAACTCTCAGACGTGCCAGAACCTCGTGCCGGTCACGGCAGAACCACCTGCCGGACAGACCGGAAACACCTGCTGGACACGCCGGAAACACCGGCTCGACTCGCCAGAACCACCGCCGGACATGCAAAATGACCTGCCGGCTACGCCAGAACCACTTGGCGAACACTCCGGAATCACCTGTCGGGCATGCCGGAACCATCTCTCAGACGTGCCAGAACCATGTTCCAGACATGCCGGAACCACCTGCCGAGCTCACCGGAACCAGCTGCTGGACACGCCAGAACCACTCTGCAGACACTCCGGAATCGCATGCCAGGCATTCCGGAACCACCTCTCAGAGGTGCCAGAACCAAATGCCGGACACTCCGGTATCACCTGCCGGGCATGCCGGAACCACCTCTCAGAGGTGCCAGAACCACATGCCGGACACTCCGGAATCACCTGCCGGGCATGCCGGAACCACCTGCTGGACATGCCGGAACCACCGTCTCGACTCGCCGGAACCATTGTCGGACATGCAAAATCACCTGCCGGCTACGCCAGAACCACTTGGCAAACACTCCGGAATCAGCTGTCGGGCATGCCAGAACCACCTCTCAGACTTGTCAGAACCATGTTCCGGACTCGCCGGTACCACCTGCCGAGTATGCCGGAACCACCTGATCCACTCCCCAGAACCACCTGCTGGACACGCCAAAATCACCTGCCGGCTACCCCAGAACCACGCGGCAGACACTCCGGAATCACCTGCCGGGCTGGCTGGAACCACCTGCCGGTCACGCCAACATCACATTTCAGCTACGCCAGAACCGCTTGGCGGACACTGCGGAATCACCTGTCGGGCCGGCTGGAACCACATCTCAGACGTGCCAGAAACGTGTTCATGAGATGCTGGAACCACACCCCGACCAGACGGATACCACCTGCCAGGACCGCCTGAACAACCTGATGAGCACGCCAGAACCACATGCTCGACTCACCGGTACCACCTCCCTGACACGCCAAAATCACCTGCTGGGTATGCCAGAACCACTTGGCGGACACTCCGGAATCATCTGCCGGACATGCCGGAACCAGCTCTCAGACACACCAGAACCAAGTGCCGGAGACGCCGGAAGCACCTGCCGAGCATGCCGGAGCCACCTGCTCGACTCGCCAGAAACACCTGCCGGACACGCCAAAATCACCTGCCGGGTATGCCAGAACCACCTGGCGGACACTACGGAATCACCTGCCGCGCATGCCGGAACCACCTCTCAGACGTGCCGGAAGCACGTGGCAGACACGCCGGAAACACCTACCGGACAGACCGGAACCACCTGCCAAGAACGCCGGAGCCTCCTGTTCGACTCGCTGGAACCACCTGCCGGACAGGCCAATATCAACTGCTGGCTATGCCAGAACCACCTGTGGGACAGTCCGGGATCACCTGCCAGCCATGGCGGAACCACCTCTGAGACGTACCAGAACCACCTGCCGGAGAAGCTGGAAACACGTACTGGACAGACTGGAACCACGTGACGGCCATGCCTGAACCACCTGCCGAGCACGGCGGAACCACCTGCCGGACACGCCAAAATCACCTGCGGGCTACGCCAGAACCACTTGGACGACTCTCCGAAATGACCTGCCGGGCATGTTGGAACCACCTCTCAGACGTGCCAGAAGCACGTGGCGGACAGTCCGGAATCACCTGTTGGGCATACGCAACCACCTCTGAGACGTACCAGAACCACGTGCCGTGCACGCCGGAACCACCTACCGGACAGACCGGAATCAACTTTTGGGCATGCCGGAACCACCAGTCAGATGTGCCAGAAACACGTGCCGGAGACGCCGGAAGCACCTGCCGAGCACGTCGCAACCACCTGCTCAACTCGCCTGAACCACCTGCTGGACACGCCAAAATCACCTGCCCGCTACACCAGCACCACTTCGGGGACAAGCCGGAATCACGTGAGGGGCATGCCGGCACAGCCTCTCAGACTGAACCTCGTGCCGGACACCACAGAACCACCTGCCGGACAGACCGGAACGACCTGCCGGACACGCCGGAACCACCGGCTCGACCCGCCGGAACGACCGCTGGACATGCAAACTCACCTGCCGGCTACGCCGGAAACACTTGGCGAACACTCCGGAATCACCTGCCGGGCATGCCGGAACCACCTGTCAGATGTGCCAGAAACACGTGCCGGAGACGCCGGAAGCACCTGCCAAGCACGTTGTAACCACCTGCTCAACTCGCCTGAACCACCTGCCGGACGTGCCAAAATCACCTGCCGACTATGCCAGAACCACTTGGCGAACACTCCGGAATCACTTGCCGGGCATGCAGGAACCACCTCTCAGACATGCCAGAACCCCGTGCCAATGACCCCGGAAGCACCAGCCGAGCACGCCGGAACCTTCTGCTCGACTCGCCAGAACCACCTGCCGATCAAGCAAAAATCACCTGCCGGCTACGCCACAACCAGTTGGTGAACACTTTGGAATCACCTGCCAGGCTTGCTGGAACCACCTGCCGGTCATGCCAAAATCACCTGCCAACTAAGCCAGAACCGCTTGGCGGACACTGTGGAAACACCTGTCGGGCCGGCTGGAACCACATCTCAGACGTGCCAGAAACGTGTTCATGAGATGCTGGAACCACACCCCGAACAGACGGATACCACCTGCCAGAACCGACTGAACCACCTGCTGAGCACGCCGGAGACACCTGCTCGACTCACCGGTACCACCTCCCTGACACGCCAAAATCACCTGCTGGGTATGCCAGAACCACTTGGCGGACACTCCGGAATCATCTGCCTGACGTGCCGGAACCAGCTCTCAGACACACCAGAACCAAGTGCCGGAGACGCCGGAAGCACCTGCCGAGCATGCCGGAGCCACCTGGTGGACTCCCAGAAACACCTGCCGGACACGCCAAAATCACCTGCCGGGTATGCCAGAACCACCTGGCGGACACTACGGAATCACCTGCCGCGCATGCCGGAACCACCTCTCAGACGTGCCGGAGGCACGTGCCAGACACGACGGAATCACCTACCGGACAGACCGGAACCACCTGCCAAGAACGCCGGAGCCACCTGTTCGACTCGCTGGAACCACCTGCCGGACAGGCCAATATCAACTGCTGGCTATGCCAGAACCACCTGGGGGACGGTCCGGAATCACCTGAGAGCCATGGCGGAACCACCTCTCACACGTACCAGAACAACCTTCCGGAGAAGCTGGAAACACGTCCTGGACAGTCTGGAACCACCTGCCGGCCAAGCCTGAACCACCGGCCAAGCACAACGGAACAACCTGCCAGACACGCCAAAATCACCTGCTGTGTATGCCAGAACCACTTGGCGGACACTCCGGAACATCTGCCGGACATGCCGGAACCAGCTTTCAGACACACCAGAAACAAGTGCCGGAGACGCCGGAAGCACCTGGCGAGCATGCCGGAGCCACCTGCTCGACTCGCCAGAAACACCTGCCGGACACGCCAAAATCACCTGCCGGGTATGCCAGAACCGCCAGGTGGACACTACGGAATCACCTGCCGCGCATGCCGGAAGCACGTGCCAGACACGCCGGAAACACCTACCGCACAGACCGGAACCACCTGCCGAGCACGCCGGAGCCACCTGTTCGACTCGCTGGAACCACCTGCCGGACAGGCCAATATCAACTGCTGGCTATGCCAGAACCACCTGGGGGACAGTCCGGGATCACCTGCCAGCCATGGCGGAACCACCTCTGAGACGTACCAGAACCACCTGCCGGAGAAGCTGGAAACACGTCCTGGACAGACTGGAAACACGTGACGGCCATGCCTGAACCACCTGCCGAGCACGGCGGAACCTCCTGCCGGACACGCCAAAATCACCTGCGGGCTACGCCAGAACCACTTGGACGACTCTCCGAAATGACCTGCCGGGCATGTTGGAACCACCTCTCAGACGTGCCAGAAGCACGTGGCGGACAGTCCGGAATCACCTGTTGGGCATACGCAAGCACCTCTGAGACATACCAGAACCACGTGCCGTGCACGCCGGAACCACCTACCGGACAGACCGGAATCAACTTTTGGGCATGCCGGAACCACCAGTCAGATGTGCCAGAAACACGTGCCGGAGACGCCGGAAGCACCTGCCGAGCACGTCGCAACCACCTGCTCAACTCGCCTGAACCACCTGCCGGACACGCCAAAATCACCTGCCCGCTACACCAGCACCACTTCGGGGACAAGCCGGAATCACGTGAGGGGCATGCCGGCACAGCCTCTCAGACTTAACCTCGTGCCGGACACCACAGAACCACCTGCCGGACAGACCGGAACCACCTGCCGGACACGCCGGAACCACCGGCTCGACCCGCCGGAACGACCGCTGGACATGCAAACTCACCTGCCGGCTACGCCGGAAACACTTGGCGAACACTCCGGAATCACCTGCCGGGCATGCCGGAACCACCTCTCAGATATGCCAGAACCGTGTGCCAATGACCCCGGAAGCACCTGCCGAGCACGCCGGAACCACCTGCTCGACTCGCCAGAACCACCTGCCGGACACGCAAAAATCACCTGCCGGCTACGCCACAACCAGTTGGGGAACACTTCGGAATCACCTGCCGGGCTTGCTGGAACCACCTGCCGGTCATGCCAAAATCACCTGCCAAGTACGCCAGTACCACTTGGCGGACACTGTGGAAACACCTGTCGGGCCGGCCGGAACCACATCTCAGACGTGCCAGAACCATGTGCATGAGATGCTGGAACCACACCCCGAACAGTCGGAAAACACCTGCCAAACCCGTCTGAACAACCTGCCGAGCACGCCGGAGCCACCTGCTCGACTCGCCGGAACCACCTACCTGACATGCCCAAATCACCAGCCGGGTATGCCAGAACCACTTGGCGGACACTCCGGAATCATCTGCTGGACATGCCGGAACCAGCTCTCAGACACACCAGAACCACGTGCCGGAGACGCCGGAAGCACCTGCCGAGCATGCCGGAGCCACCTGCTCGACTCGCCAGAAACACCTGCCGGACACGCCAAAATCACCTGCCGGGTACGCCAGAACCACCTGGCGGACACTCCGAAATCACCTGTCGCGCATGCCGGAACCACCTCTCAGACGTGCCGGAAGCACGTGCCGGACACGCCGGAATCACCTACCGGACAGACCGGAACCACCTGCCGAGCACGCCGGAGCCCCCTGTTCGACTCGCTGGAACCACCTGCCGGACAGGCCAATATCAACTGCTGGCTGTGCCAGAACCACCTGGGGGACGGTCCATAATCACCTGCCAGCCATGGCGGAACCACCTCTGAGACGTACCAGAACCACCTGCCGGAGAAGCTGGAAACACGTCCTGGACAGTCTGGAACCACCTGCCGGCCAAGCCTGAACCACCTGTCAAGCACAACGGAACAACCTGCCAGACACGCCAAAATCACCTGCGTGTTATGCCAGAACCACCTGGAGGACTCTCTGGGATGACCTGCCGGGAATGCCGGTACCACCTCTCAGACGTGCCAGAACCATGTGGCGGACAGTCCGGAATCACCTGTTGGGCATGCGCAACCACCTCTGAGACGTACCAGAACCACATGCCGTGCAGGCTGGAACCACCTACCGGACAGACCGGAATCACCTTTCGGGCATGCCGGAACCACCTGTCAGATGTGCCAGAAACACGTGCCGGAGACGCCGGAAGCACCTGCCAAGCACGTTGGAACCACCTGCTCAACTCGCCTGAACCATCCGCCGGACATGCCAAAATCACCTGCCGACTATGCCAGAACCACTTGGCGAACACTCCGGAATCACTTGTCGGGCATGCAGGAACCACCTCTCAGACATGCCAGAACCCCGTGCCAATGACCCCGGAAGCACAAGCCGAGCACGCCGGAACCACCTGCTCGATTCGGCAGAACCACCTGCCGATCACGCAAAAATCACCTGCCGGCTACGCCACAACCAGTTGGTGAACACTTTGGAATCACCTGCCAGGCTTGCTGGAACCACCTGCCAGTCATGCCAAAATCACCTGCCAACTACGCCAGAACCGCTTGGCGGACACTGCGGAAACACCTGTCGGGCCGGCTGGAACCACATCTCAGACGTGCCAGAAACGTGTTCATGAGATGCTGGAACCACACCCCGAACAGACGGATACCACCTGCCAGAACCGCCTGAACCACCTGCCGAGCACGCCGGAACCACCTGCTCGACTCACCGGTACCACCTCTCTGACACGCCAAAATCACCTGCTGGGTATGCCAGAACCACTTGGCGGACACTCCGGAGTCATCTGCCGGACATGCCGGATCCAGCTCTCAGACACACCAGAACCAAGTGCCGGAGACGCCGGAAGCACCTGCCGAGCATGCCGGAGCCACCTGGTCGACTCGCCAGAAACACCTGCCGGACACGCCAAAATCACCTGCCGGGTATGCCAGAACCACCTGGCGGACACTACGGAATCACCTGCCGCGCATGCCGGAAGCACGTGCCAGACACGCCGCAAACACCTACCGGACAGACCGGAACCACCTGCCAAGAACACCGGAGCCACCTGTTCGACTCGCTGGAACCACCTGCCGGACAGGCCAATATCAACTGCTGGCTATGCCAGAACCACCTGGGGTACAGTCCGGGATCACCTGCCAGCCATGGCAGAACCACCTCTCAGACGTACCAGAACCACCTGCCGGAGAAGCTGGAAACACGTCCTGGACAGACTGGAAACACGTGACGGCCATGCCTGAACCACCTGCCGAGCACGGCGGAACCACCTGCCGGACACGCCAAAATCACCTGCGGGCTACGCCAGAACCACTTGGACGACTCTCCGAAATGACCTACCGGGCATGTTGGAACCACCTCTCAGACGTGCCAGAAGCACGTTGCGGACAGTCCGGAATCACCTGTTGGGCATACGCAACCACCTCTGACACGTACCAGAACCACGTGCCGTGCACGCCGGAACCACCTACCGGACAGACCGGAATCAACTTTTGGGCATGCCGGAACCACCAGTCAGATGTGCCAGAAACACGTGCCGGAGACGCCGGAAGCACCTGCCGAGCACGTCGCAACCACCTGCTCAACTCGCCTGAACCACCTGCCGGACACGCCAAAATCACCTGCCCGCTACACCAGCACCACTTCGGGGACAAGCCGGAATCACGTGAGGGGCATGCCGGCACAGCCTCTCAGACTGAACCTCGTGCCGGACACCACAGAACCACCTGCCGGGCAGACCGGAACCACCTGCCGGACACGCCGGAACCACCGGCTCGACCCGCCGGAACGACCGCTGGACATGCAAACTCACCTGCCGGCTACGCCGGAAACACTTGGCGAACACTCCGGAATCACCTGCCGGGCATGCCGGAACCACCTCTCAGATATGCCAGAACCACGTGCCAATGACCCCGGAAGCACCTGCCGAGCACGCCGGAATCACCTGCTCGACTCGCCAGAACCACCTGCCGGACACGCAGAAAGCACCTACCGGCTACGCCACAACCAGTTGGGGAACACTTCGGAATCACCTGCCGGGCGTGCTGGAACCACCTGCCGGTCACGCCAAAATCACATGCCAAGTACGCCAGTACCACTTGGCGGACACTGTGGAAACACCTGTCGGGCCGGCCGGAACCACATCTCAGACGTGCCAGAACCATGTGCATGAGATGCTGGAACCACACCCCGAACAGACGCAAAACACCTGCCAGACCCGTCTGAACAACCTGCCGAGCACGCCGGAGCCACCTGCTCGACTCGCCGGAACCACCTACCTGACATGCCCAAATCACCTGCTGGGTATGCCAGAACCACTTGACGGACACTCCGGAATCATCTGCCGGACATACCGGAACCAGCTCTCAGACACACCAGAACCACGTGCCGGAGACGCCGGAAGCACCTGCCGAGCATGCCGGAGCCACCTGCTCGACTCGCCAGAATCACCTGCCGGACACGCCAAAATCACCTGCCGGGTACGCCAGAACCACCTGGCGGACACTCCGAAATCACCTGTCGCGCATGCCGGAACCACCTCTCAGACGTGCCGGAAGCACGTGCCGGACACGCCGGAATCACCTACCGGACAGACCGGAACCACCTACCGAGCACGCCGGAGCCACCTGTTCGACTCGCTGGAACCACCTGACGGACAGGCCAATATCAACTGCTGGCTATGCCAGAACCACCTGGGGGACGGTCCGGAATCACCTGCCAGCCCTGGCGGAACCACCTCTCAGACGTACCAGAACCACCTGCCGGAGAAGCTGGAAACACGTCCTGGACAGTCTGGAACCACCTGCCGGCCAAGCCTGAACCACCTGCCAAGCACAACGGAACAACCTGCCAGACACGCCAAAATCACCTGCGTGTTATGCCAGAACCACTTGGAGGACTCTCTGGGATGACCTGCCGGGCATGCCGGAACCACCTCTCAGACGTGCCAGAACCATGTGGCGGACAGTCCGGAATCACCTGTTGGGCATGCGCAACCACCTCTGAGACGTACCAGAACCACATGCCGTGCAGGCTGGAACCACCTACCGGACAGACCGGAATCACCTTTCGGGCATGCCGGAACCACCTGTCAGATGTGCCAGAAACACGTGCCGGAGACGCCGGAAGCACCTGCCAAGCACGTTGGAACCACCTGCTCAACTCGCCTGAACCACCTGCCGGACATGCCAAAATCACCTGCCGACTATGCCAGAACCACTTGGCGAACACTCCGGAATCACTTGCCGGGCATGCAGGAACCACCTCTCAGACATGCCAGAACCCCGTGCCAATGACCCCAGAAGCACCAGCCGAGCACGCCGGAACCACCTGCTCGACTCGCCAGAACCACCTGCCGATCACGCAAAAATCACCTGCCGGCTACGCCACAACCAGTTGGTGAACACTTTGGAATCACCTGCCAGGCTTGCTGGAACCACCTGCCAGTCATGCCAAAATCACCTGCCAACTACGCCAGAACCGCTTGGCGGACACTGCGGAAACACCTGTCGGGCCGGCTGGAACCACATCTCAGACGTGCCAGAAACGTGTTCATGAGATGCTGGAACCACACCCCGAACAGACGGATACCACCTGCCAGAACTGCCTGAACCACCTGCCGAGCACGCCGGAACCACCTGCTCGACTCACCGGTACCACCTCCCTGACACGCCAAAATCACCTGCTGGGTATGCCAGATCCACTTGGCGGAGACGCCGGAATCATCTGCCGGACATGCCGGAACCAGCTCCCAGACACACCAGAACCAAGTGCCGGAGACGCCGGAAGCACCTGCCGAGCATGCCGGAGCCACCTGCTCGACTCGCCAGAAACACCTGCCGGACACGCCAAAATCACCTGCCGGGTATGCCAGAACCACCTGGCGGACACTACGGAATCACCTGCCGCGCATGCCGGAACCACCTCTCAGACGTGCCGGAGGCACGTGCCAGACACGACGGAAACACCTACCGGACAGACCGGAACCACCTGCCAAGAACGCCAGAGCCACCTGTTCGACTCGCTGGAACCACCTGCCGGACAGGCCAATATCAACTGCTGGCTATGCCAGAACCACCTGGGGGACGGTCCGGAATCACCTGCCAGCCACGGCGGAACCACCTCTCAGACGTACCAGAACCACCTGCCGGAGAAGCTGGAAACACGTCCTGGACAGTCTGGAACCACCTGCCGGCCAAGCCTGAACCACCTGCCAAGCACAACGGAACAACCTGCCAGACACGCCAAAATCACCTGCGTGTTATGCCAGAACCACTTGGAGGACTCTCTGGGATGACCTGCCGGGCATGCCGGAACCACCTCTCAGACGTGCCAGAACCATGTGGCGGACAGTCCGGAATCACCTGTTGGGCATGCGCAACCACCTCTGAGACGTACCAGAACCACATGTCGTGCAGGCTGGAACCACCTACCGGACAGACCGGAATCACCTTTCGGGCATGCCGGAACCACCTGTCAGATGTGCCAGAAACACGTGCCGGAGACGCCAGAAGCACCTGCCAAGCACGTTGGAACCACCTGCTCAACTCGCCTGAACCACCTGCCGGACATGCCAAAATCACCTGCCGACTATGCCAGAACCACTTGGCGAACACTCCGGAATCACTTGCCGGGCATGCAGGAACCACCTCTCAGACATGCCAGAACCCCGTGCCAATGACCCCGGAAGCACCAGCCGAGCAGGCCGGAACCACCTGCTCGACTCGCCAGAACCACCTGCCGATCACGCAAAAATCACCTGCCGGCTACGCCACAACCAGTTGGTGAACACTTTGGAATCACCTGCCAGGCTTGCTGGAACCACCTGCCAGTAATGCCAAAATCACCTGCCAACTACGCCAGAACCGCTTGGCGGACACTGCGGAAACACCTGTCGGGCCGGCTGGAACCACATCTCAGACGTGCCAGAAACGTGTTCATGAGATGCTGGAACCACACCCCGAACAGACGGATACCACCTGCCAGAACCGCCTGAACCACCTGCCGAGCACGCCGGAACCACCTGCTCGACTCACCGGTACCACCTCCCTGACACGCCAAAATCACCTGCTGGGTATGCCAGAACCATTTGGAGGACACTCCGGAATCATCTGCCGGACATGCCGGAACCAGCTACCAGACACACCAGAACCAAGTGCCGGAGATGCCGGAAGCACCTGCCGAGCATGCCGGAGCCACCTGCTCGACTCGCCAGAAAAACCTGCCGGACACGCCAAAATCACCTGCCGGGTATGCCAGAACCGCCAGGCGGACACTACGGAATCACCTGTCACGCATGCCGGAAGCACGTGCCAGACACGCCGGAAACAACTACCGGACAGACCGGAACCACCTGCCAAGAACGCCGGAGCCACCTGTTCGACTCGCTGGAACCACCTGCCGGACAGGCCAATATCAACTGCTGGCTATGCCAGAACCACCTGGGGGACAGTCCGGGATCACCTGCCAGCCATGGCGGAACCACCTCTGAGACGTACCAGAACCACCTGCCGGAGAAGCTGGAAACACGTCCTGGACAGACTGGAAACACGTGACGGCCATGCCTGAACCACCTGCCGAGCACGGCGGAACCTCCTGCCGGACACGCCAAAATCACCTGCGGGCTACGCCAGAACCACTTGGACGACTCTCCGAAATGACCTGCCAGGCATGTTGGAACCACCTCTCAGACGTGCCAGAAGCACGTGGCGGACAGTCCGGAATCACCTGTTGGGCATACGCAACCACCTCTGAGACGTACCAGAACCACGTGCCGTGCACGCCGGAACCACCTACCGGACAGACCGTAATCAACTTTTGGGCATGCCGGAACCACCAGTCAGATGTGCCAGAAACACGTGCCGGAGACGCCGGAAGCACCTGCCGAGCACGTCGCAACCACCTGCTCAACTCGCCTGAACCACCTGCCGGACACGCCAAAATCATCTGCCCGCTACACCAGCACCACTTCGGGGACAAGCTGGAATCACGTGAGGGGCATGCCGGCACAGCCTCTCAGATTTAACCTCGTGCCGGACACAACAGAACCACCTGCCGGACAGACCGGAACCACCTGCCGGACACGCCGGAAGCACTGGCTCGACCCGCCGGAACGACCGCTGGACATGCAAACTCACCTGCCGGCTACGCCGGAAACACTTGGCGAACACTCCGGAATCACCTGCTGGGCATGCCGGAACCACCTCTCAGATATGACAGAACCACCTGCCGGACACGCAAAAATCACCTGCCGGCTATGCCACAACCAGTTGGGGAACACTTCGGAATCACCTGCCGGGCTTGCTGGAACCACCTGCCGGTCATGCCAAAATCACCTGCCAACTACGCCAGTACCACTTGGCGGACACTGTGGAAACACCTGTCGGGCCGGCCGGAACCACATCTCAGACGTGCCAGAACCATGTGCATGAGATGCTGGAACCACACCCCGAACAGTCGGAAAACACCTGCCAGACCCGTCTGAACAACCTGCCGAGCACGCCGGAGCCACCTGCTCGACTCGCCGGAACCACCTACCTGACATGCCCAAATCACCAGCCGGGTATGCCAGAACCACTTGGCGGACACTCCGAAATCACCTGTCGCGCATGCCGGAACCACCTCTCAGACGTGACGGAAGCACGTGCCGGACACGCCGGAATCACCTACCGGACAGACCGGAACCACCTGCCGAGCACGCCGGAGCCCCCTGTTCGACTCGCTGGAACCACCTGCCGGACAGGCCAATATCAACTGCTGGCTGTGCCAGAACCACCTGGGGGACGGTCCATAATCACCTGCCAGCCATGGCGGAACCACCTCTGAGACGTACCAGAACCACCTGCCGGAGAAGCTGGAAACACGTCCTGGACAGTCTGGAACCACCTGCCGGCCAAGCCTGAACCACCTGCCAAGCACAACGGAACAACCTGCCAGACACGCCAAAATCACCTGCGTGTTATGCCAGAACCACCTGGAGGACTCTCTGGGATGACCTGCCGGGAATGCCGGAACCACCTCTCAGACGTGCCAGAACCATGTGGCGGAAAGTCCGGAATCACCTGTTGGGCATGCGCAACCACCGTTGTGACGTACCAGAACCACATGCCGTGCAGGCTGGAACCACCTACCGGACAGACCGGAATCACCTTTCGGGCATGCCGGAACCACCTGTCAGATGTGCCAGAAACACGTGCCGGAGACGCCGGAAGCACCTGCCAAGCACGTTGGAACCACCTGCTCAACTCGCCTGAACCACCTGCCGGACATGCCAAAATCACCTGCCGACTATGCCAGAACCACTTGGCGAACACTCCGGAATCACTTGTCGGGCATGCAGGAACCACCTCTCAGACATGCCAGAACCCCGTGCAAATGACCCCGGAAGCACAAGCCGAGCACGCCGGAACCACCTGCTCGACTCGCCAGAACCACCTGCCGATCACGCAAAAATCACCTGCCGGCTACGCCACAACCAGTTGGTGAACACTTTGGAATCACCTGCCAGGCTTGCTGGAACCACCTGCCAGTCATGCCAAAATCACCTGCCAACTACGCCAGAATAGCTTGGCGGACACTGCGGAAACACCTGTCGGGCCGGCTGGAACCACATCTCAGACGTGCCAGAAACGTGTTCATGAGATGCTGGAACCACACCCCGAACAGACGGATACCACCTGCCAGAACCGCCTGAACCACCTGAAGAGCACGCCTGAACCACCTGCTCGACTCACCGGTACCACCTCTCTGACACGCCAAAATCACCTGCTGGGTATGCCAGAACCACTTGGCGGACACTCCGGAGTCATCTGCCGGACATGCCGGAACCAGCTCTCAGACACACCAGAACCAAGTGCCGGAGACGCCGGAAGCACCTGCCGAGCATGCCGGAGCCACCTGCTCGACTCGCCAGAAACACCTGCCGGACACGCCAAAATCACCTGCCGGGTATGCCAGAACCACCTGGCGGACACTACGGAATCACCTGCCGCGCATGCCGGAACCACCTCTCAGACGTGCCGGAAGCACGTGCCGGACACGCCGGAAACACCTACCGGACAGACCGGAACCACCTGCCAAGAACGCCGGAGCCACCTGTTCGACTCGCTGGAACCACCTGCCGGACAGTCCAATATCAACTGCTGGCTATGCCAGAGCCGCCTAGGGGACAGTCCGGGATCACCTGCCAGCCATGGCGGAACCACCTCTCAGACGTACCAGAACCACCTGCGGGAGAAGCTGGAAACACGTCCTGGACAGACTGGAACCACGTGACGGCCATGCCTGAACCACCTGCCGAGCACGGCGGAACCACCTGCCGGACACGCCAAAATCACCTGCGGGCTACGCCAGAACCACTTGGACGACTCTCCGAAATGACCTGCCGGGCATGTTGGAACCACCTCTCAGACGTGCCAGAAGCACGTGGCGGACAGTCCGGAATCACCTCTTGGGCATACGCAACCACCTCTGAGACATACCAGAACCACGTGCCGTGCACGCCGGAACCACCTACCGGACAGACCGGAATCAACTTTTGGGCATGCCGGAACCACCAGTCAGATGTGCCAGAAACACGTGCCGGAGACGCCGGAAGCACCTGCCGAGCACGTCGCAACCACCTGCTCAACTCGCCTGAACCACCTGCCGGACACGCCAAAATCACCTGCCCGCTACACCAGCACCACTTCGGGGACAAGCCGGAATCACGTGAGGGGCATGCCGGCACAGCCTCTCAGACTTAACCTCGTGCCGGACACCACAGAACCACCTGCCGGACAGACCGGAACCACCTGCCGGACACGCCGGAACCACCGGCTCGACCCGCCGGAACGACCGCTGGACATGCAAACTCACCTGCCGGCTACGCCGGAAACACTTGGCGAACACTCCGGAATCACCTGCCGGGCATGCCGGAACCACCTCTCAGATATGCCAGAACCGTGTGCCAATGACCCCGGAAGCACCTGCCGAGCACGCCGGAACCACCTGCTCGACTCGCCAGAACCACCTGCCGGACACGCAAAAATCACCTGCCGGCTAGGCCACAACCAGTTGGGGAACACTTCGGAATCACCTGCCGGGCTTGCTGGAACCACCTGCCGGTCATGCCAAAATCACCTGCCAAGTACGCCAGTACCACTTGGCGGACACTGTGGAAACACCTGTCGGGCCGGCCGGAACCACATCTCAGACGTGCCAGAACCATGTGCATGAGATGCTGGAACCACACCCCGAACATCCGGAAAACACCTGCCAAACCCGTCTGAACAACCTGCCGAGCACGCCGGAGCCACCTGCTCGACTCGCCGGAACCACCTACCTGACATGCCCAAATCACCAGCCGGGTATGCCAGAACCACTTGGCGGACACTCCGGAATCATCTGCTGGACATGCCGGAACCAGCTCTCAGACACACCAGAACCACGTGCCGGAGACGCCGGAAGCACCTGCCGAGCATGCCGGAGCCACCTGCTCGACTCGCCAGAAACACCTGCCGGACACGCAAAAATCACCTGCCGGGTACGCCAGAACCACCTGGCGGACACTCCGAAATCACCTGTCGCGCATGCCGGAACCACCTCTCAGACGTGCCGGAAGCACGTGCCGGACACGCCGGAATCACCTACCGGACAGACCGGAACCACCTGCCGAGCACGCCGGAGCCCCCTGTTCGACTCGCTGGAACCACCTGCCGGACAGGCCAATATCAACTGCTGGCTGTGCCAGAACCACCTGGGGGACGGTCCATAATCACCTGCCAGCCATGGCGGAACCACCTCTGAGACGTACCAGAACCACCTGCCGGAGAAGCTGGAAACACGTCCTGGACAGTCTGGAACCACCTGCCGGCCAAGCCTGAACCACCTGCCAAGCACAACGGAACAACCTGCCAGACACGCCAAAATCACCTGCGTGTTATGCCAGAACCACCTGGAGGACTCTCTGGGATGACCTGCCGGGAATGCCGGAACCACCTCTCAGACGTGCCAGAACCATGTGGCGGACAGTCCGGAATCACCTGTTGGGCATGCGCAACCACCTCTGAGACGTACCAGAACCACATGCCGTGCAGGCTGGAACCACCTACCGGACAGACCGGAATCACCTTTCGGGCATGCCGGAACCACCTGTCAGATGTGCCAGAAACACGTGCCGGAGACGCCGGAAGCACCTGCCAAGCACGTTGGAACCACCTGCTCAACTCGCCTGAACCACCTGCCGGACATGCCAAAATCACCTGCCGACTATGCCAGAACCACTTGGCGAACACTCCGGAATCACTTGTCGGGCATGCAGGAACCACCTCTCAGACATGCCAGAAACCCGTGCCAATGACCCCGGAAGCACAAGCCGAGCACGCCGGAACCACCTGCTCGACTCGCCAGAACCACCTGCCGATCACGCAAAAATCACCTGCCGGCTACGCCACAACCAGTTGGTGAACACTTTGGAATCACCTGCCAGGCTTGCTGGAACCACCTGCCAGTCATGCCAAAATCACCTGCCAACTACGCCAGAACCGCTTGGCGGACACTGCGGAAACACCTGTCGGGCCGGCTGGAACCACATCTCAGACGTGCCAGAAACGTGTTCATGAGATGCTGGAACCACACCCCGAACAGACGGATACCACCTGCCAGAACCGCCTGAACCACCTGCCGAGCACGCCGGAACCACCTGCTCGACTCACCGGTACCACCTCTCTGACACGCCAAAATCACCTGCTGGGTATGCCAGAACCACTTGGCGGACACTCCGGAGTCATCTGCCGGACATGCCGGAACCAGCTCTCAGACACACCAGAACCAAGTGCCGGAGACGCCGGAAGCACCTGCCGAGCATGCCGGAGCCACCTGCTCGACTCGCCAGAAACACCTGCCGGACACGCCAAAATCACCTGCCGGGTATGCCAGAACCACCTGGCGGACACTACGGAATCACCTGCCGCGCATGCCGGAAGCACGTGCCAGACACGCCGCAAACACCTACCGGACAGACCGGAACCACCTGCCAAGAACGCCGGAGCCACCTGTTCGACTCGCTGGAACCACCTGCCGGACAGGCCAATATCAACTGCTGGCTATGCCAGAACCACCTGGGGTACAGTCCGGGATCACCTGCCAGCCATGGCAGAACCACCTCTCAGACGTACCAGAACCACCTGCCGGAGAAGCTGGAAACACGTCCTGGACAGACTGGAAACACGTGACGGCCATGCCTGAACCACCTGCCGAGCACGGCGGAACCACCTGCCGGACACGCCAAAATCACCTGCGGGCTACGCCAGAACCACTTGGACGACTCTCCGAAATGACCTGCCGGGCATGTTGGAACCACCTCTCAGACGTGCCAGAAGCACGTGGCGGACAGTCCGGAATCACCTGTTGGGCATACGCAACCACCTCTGACACGTACCAGAACCACGTGCCGTGCACGCCGGAACCACCTACCGGACAGACCGGAATCAACTTTTGGGCATGCCGGAACCACCAGTCAGATGTGCCAGAAACACGTGCCGGAGACACCGGAAGCACCTGCCGAGCACGTCGCAACCACCTGCTCAACTCGCCTGAAACACCTGCCGGACACGCCAAAATCACCTGCCCGCTACACCAGCACCACTTCGGGGACAAGCCGGAATCACGTGAGGGGCATGCCGGCACAGCCTCTCAGACTGAACCTCGTGCCGGACACCACAGAACCACCTGCCGGACAGACCGGAACCACCTGCCGGACACGCCGGAACCACCGGCTCGACCCGCCGGAACGACCGCTGGACATGCAAACTCACCTGCCGGCTACGCCGGAAACACTTGGCGAACACTCCGGAATCACCTGCCGGGCATGCCGGAACCACCTCTCAGATATGCCAGAACCACGTGCCAATGACCCCGGAAGCACCTGCCGAGCACGCCGGAACCACCTGTTCGACTCGCCAGAACCACCTGCCGGACACGCAGAAAGCACCTACCGGCTACGCCACAACCAGTTGGGGAACACTTCGGAATCACCTGCCGGGCGTGCTGGAACCACCTGCCGGTCACGCCAAAATCACATGCCAAGTACGCCAGTACCACTTGGCGGACACTGTGGAAACACCTGTCGGGCCGGCCGGAACCACATCTCAGACGTGCCAGAACCATGTGCATGAGATGCTGGAACCACACCCCGAACAGATGGAAAACACCTGCCAGACCCGTCTGAACAACCTGCCGAGCACGCTGGAGCCACCTGCTCGACTCGCCGGAACCACCTACCTGACATGCCCAAATCACCTGCTGGGTATGCCAGAACCACTTGACGGACACTCCGGAATCATCTGCCGGACATGCCGGAACCAGCTCTCAGACACACCAGAACCACGTGCCGGAGACGCCGGAAGCACCTGCCGAGCATGCCGGAGCCACCTGCTCGACTCGCCAGAAACACCTGCCGGACACGCCAAAATCACCTGCCGGGTACGCCAGAAGCACCTGGCGGACACTCCGAAATCACCTGTCGCGCATGCCGGAACCACCTCTCAGACGTGCCGGAAGCACGTGCCGGACACGCCGGAATCACCTACCGGACAGACCGGAACCACCTACCGAGCACGCCGGAGCCACCTGTTCGACTCGCTGGAACCACCTGACGGACAGGCCAATATCAACTGCTGGCTATGCCAGAACCACCTGGGGGACGGTCCGGAATCACCTGCCAGCCCTGGCGGAACCACATCTCAGACGTACCAGAACCACCTGCCGGAGAAGCTGGAAACACGTCCTGGACAGTCTGGAACCACCTGCCGGCCAAGCCTGAACCACCTGCCAAGCACAACGGAACAACCTGCCAGACACGCCAAAATCACCTGCGTGTTATGCCAGAACCACTTGGAGGACTCTCTGGGATGACCTGCCGGGCATGCCGGAACCACCTCTCAGACGTGCCAGAACCATGTGGCGGACAGTCCGGAATCACCTGTTGGGCATGCGCAACCACCTCTGAGACGTACCAGAACCACATGCCGTGCCGGCTGGAACCACCTACCGGACAGACCGGAATCACCTTTCGGGCATGCCGGAACCACCTGTCAGATGTGCCAGAAACACGTGCCGGAGACGCCGGAAGCACCTGCCAAGCACGTTGGAACCACCTGCTCAACTCGCCTGAACCACCTGCCGGACATGCCAAAATCACCTGCCGACTATGCCAGAACCACTTGGCGAACACTCCGGAATCACTTGCCGGGCATGCAGGAACCACCTCTCAGACATGCCAGAACCCCGTGCCAATGACCCCAGAAGCACCAGCCGAGCACGCCGGAACCACCTGCTCGACTCGCCAGAACCAAATGCCGATCACGCAAAAATCACCTGCCGGCTACGCCACAACCAGTTGGTGAACACTTTGGAATCACCTGCCAGGCTTGCTGGAACCACCTGCCGGTCATGCCAAAATCACCTGCCAACTACGCCAGAACCGCTTGGCGGACACTGCGGAAACACCTGTCGGGCCGGCTGGAACCACATCTGAGACGTGCCAGAAACGTGTTCATGAGTGCTGGAACCACATCCCGAACAGACGGATACCACCTGACAGAACCGCCTGAACCACCTGCCGAGCACGCCGGAACCACCTGCTCGACTCACCGGTACCACCTCCCTGACACGCCAAAATCACCTGCCGGGTACGCCAGAACCACCTGGCGGACACTCCGAAATCACCTGTCGCGCATGCCGGAACCACCTCTCAGACGTGCCGGAAGCACGTGCCGGACACGCCGGAATCACCTACCGGACAGACCGGAACCACCTGCCGAGCACGCCGGAGCCCCCTGTTCGACTCGCTGGAACCACCTGCCGGACAGGCCAATATCAACTGCTGGCTGTGCCAGAACCACCTGGGGGACGGTCCATAATCACCTGCCAGCCATGGCGGAACCACCTCTGAGACGTACCAGAACCACCTGCCGGAGAAGCTGGAAACACGTCCTGGACAGTCTGGAACCACCTGCCGGCCAAGCCTGAACCACCTGCCAAGCACAACGGAACAACCTGCCAGACACGCCAAAATCACCTGCGTGTTATGCCAGAACCACCTGGAGGACTCTCTGGGATGACCTGCCGGGAATGCCGGAACCACCTCTCAGACGTGCCAGAACCATGTGGCGGACAGTCCGGAATCACCTGTTGGGCATGCGCAACCACCTCTGAGACGTACCAGAACCACATGCCGTGCAGGCTGGAACCACCTACCGGACAGACCGGAATCACCTTTCGGGCATGCCGGAACCACCTGTCAGATGTGCCAGAAACACGTGCCGGAGACGCCGGAAGCACCTGCCAAGCACGTTGGAACCACCTGCTCAACTCGCCTGAACCACCTGCCGGACATGCCAAAATCACCTGCCGACTATGCCAGAACCACTTGGCGAACACTCCGGAATCACTTGCCGGGCATGCAGGAACCACCTCTCAGACATGCCAGAACCCCGTGCCAATGACCCCAGAAGCACCAGCCGAGCACGCCGGAACCACCTGCTCGACTCGCCAGAACCAAATGCCGATCACGCAAAAATCACCTGCCGGCTACGCCACAACCAGTTGGTGAACACTTTGGAATCACCTGCCAGGCTTGCTGGAACCACCTGCCGGTCATGCCAAAATCACCTGCCAACTACGCCAGAACCGCTTGGCGGACACTGCGGAAACACCTGTCGGGCCGGCTGGAACCACATCTGAGACGTGCCAGAAACGTGTTCATGAGTGCTGGAACCACATCCCGAACAGACGGATACCACCTGACAGAACCGCCTGAACCACCTGCCGAGCACGCCGGAACCACCTGCTCGACTCACCGGTACCACCTCCCTGACACGCCAAAATCACCTGTCGGGTACGCCAGAACCACCTGGCGGACACTCCGAAATCACCTCTCGCGCATGCCGGAACCACCTCTCAGACGTGCCGGAAGCACGTGCCGGACACGCCGGAATCACCTACCGGACAGACCGGAACCACCTGCCGAGCACGCCGGAGCCCCCTGTTCGACTCGCTGGAACCACCTGCCGGACAGGCCAATATCAACTGCTGGCTGTGCCAGAACCACCTGGGGGACGGTCCATAATCACCTGCCAGCCATGGCGGAACCACCTCTGAGACGTACCAGAACCACCTGCCGGAGAAGCTGGAAACACGTCCTGGACAGTCTGGAACCACCTGCCGGCCAAGCCTGAACCACCTGCCAAGCACAACGGAACAACCTGCCAGACACGCCAAAATCACCTGCGTGTTATGCCAGAACCACCTGGAGGACTCTCTGGGATGACCTGCCGGGAATGCCGGAACCACCTATCAGACGTGCCAGAACCATGTGGCGGACAGTCCGGAATCACCTGTTGGGCATGCGCAACCACCTCTGAGACGTACCAGAACCACATGCCGTGCAGGCTGGAACCACCTACCGGACAGACCGGAATCACCTTTCGGGCATGCCGGAACCACCTGTCAGATGTGCCAGAAACACGTGCCGGAGACGCCGGAAGCACCTGCCAAGCACGTTGGAACCACCTGCTCAACTCGCCTGAACCACCTGCCGGACATGCCAAAATCACCTGCCGACTATGCCAGAACCACTTGGCGAACACTCCGGAATCACTTGTCGGGCATGCAGGAACCACCTCTCAGACATGCCAGAAACCCGTGCCAATGGCCCCGGAAGCACAAGCCGAGCACGCCGGAACCACCTGCTCGACTCGCCAGAACCAAATGCCGATCACGCAAAAATCACCTGCCGGCTACGCCACAACCAGTTGGTGAACACTTTGGAATCACCTGCCAGGCTTGCTGGAACCTCCTGCCAGTCATGCCAAAATCACCTGCCAACTACGCCAGAACCGCTTGGCGGACACTGCGGAAACACCTGTCGGGCCGGCTGGAACCACATCTCAGACGTGCCAGAAACGTGTTCATGAGATGCTGGAACCACACCCCGAACAGACGGATACCACCTGCCAGAACCGCCTGAACCACCTGCCGAGCACGCCGGAACCACCTGCTCGACTCACCGGTACCACCTCTCTGACACGCCAAAATCACCTGCTGGGTATGCCAGAACCACTTGGCGGACACTCCGGAGTCATCTGCCGGACATGCCGGAACCAGCTCTCAGACACACCAGAACCAAGTGCCGGAGACGCCGGAAGCACCTGCCGAGCATGCCGGAGCCACCTGCTCGACTCGCCAGAAACACCTGCCGGACACGCCAAAATCACCTGCCGGGTATGCCAGAACCACCTGGCGGACACTACGGAATCACCTGCCGCGCCTGCCGGAAGCACGTGCCAGACACGCCGCAAACACCTACCGGACAGACCGGAACCACCTGCCAAGAACGCCGGAGCCACCTGTTCGACTCGCTGGAACCACCTGCCGGACAGGCCAATATCAACTGCTGGCTATGCCAGAACCACCTGGGGTACAGTCCGGGATCACCTGCCAGCCATGGCAGAACCACCTCTCAGACGTACCAGAACCACCTGCCGGAGAAGCTGGAAACACGTCCTGGACAGACTGGAAACACGTGACGGCCATGCCTGAACCACCTGCCGAGCACGGCGGAACCACCTGCCGGACACGCCAAAATCACCTGCGGGCTACGCCAGAACCACTTGGACGACTCTCCGAAATGACCTGCCGGGCATGTTGGAACCACCTCTCAGACGTGCCAGAAGCACGTGGCGGACAGTCCGGAATCACCTGTTGGGCATACGCAACCACCTCTGACACGTACCAGAACCACGTGCCGTGCACGCCGGAACCACCTACCGGACAGACCGGAATCCACTTTTGGGCATGCCGGAACCACCAGTCAGATGTGCCAGAAACACGTGCCGGAGACACCGGAAGCACCTGCCGAGCACGTCGCAACCACCTGCTCAACTCGCCTGAAACACCTGCCGGACACGCCAAAATCACCTGCCCGCTACACCAGCACCACTTCGGGGACAAGCCGGAATCACGTGAGGGGCATGCCGGCACAGCCTCTCAGACTGAACCTCGTGCCGGACACCACAGAACCACCTGCCGGACAGACCGGAACCACCTGCCGGACACGCCGGAACCACCGGCTCGACCCGCCGGAACGACCGCTGGACATGCAAACTCACCTGCCGGCTACGCCGGAAACACTTGGCGAACACTCCGGAATCACCTGCTGGGCATGCCAGAACCACCTCTCAGATATGCCAGAACCACGTGCCAATGACCCCGGAAGCACCTGCCGAGCACGCCGGAACCACCTGTTCGACTCGCCAGAACCACCTGCCGGACACGCAGAAAGCACCTACCGGCTACGCCACAACCAGTTGGGGAACACTTCGGAATCACCTGCCGGGCGTGCTGGAACCACCTGCCGGTCACGCCAAAATCACATGCCAAGTACGCCAGTACCACTTGGCGGACACTGTGGAAACACCTGTCGGGCCGGCCGGAACCACATCTCAGACGTGCCAGAACCATGTGCATGAGATGCTGGAACCACACCCCGAACAGACGCAAAACACCTGCCAGACCCGTCTGAACAACCTGCCGAGCACGCCGGAGCCACCTGCTCGACTCGCCGGAACCACCTACCTGACATGCCCAAATCACCTGCTGGGTATGCCAGAACCACTTGACGGACACTCCGGAATCATCTGCCGGACATGCCGGAACCAGCTCTCAGACACACCAGAACCACGTGCCGGAGACGCCGGAAGCACCTGCCGAGCATGCCGGAGCCACCTGCTCGACTCGCCAGAAACACCTGCCGGACACGCCAAAATCACCTGCCGGGTACGCCAGAACCACCTGGCGGACACTCCGAAATCACCTGTCGCGCATGCCGGAACCACCTCTCAGACGTGCCGGAAGCACGTGCCGGACACGCCGGAATCACCTACCGGACAGACCGGAACCACCTACCGAGCACGCCGGAGCCACCTGTTCGACTCGCTGGAACCACCTGCCGGACAGGCCAATATCAACTGCTGGCTATGCCAGAACCACCTGGGGGACGGTCCGGAATCACCTGCCAGCCCTGGCGGAACCACATCTCAGACGTACCAGAACCACCTGCCGGAGAAGCTGGAAACACGTCCTGGACAGTCTGGAACCACCTGCCGGCCAAGCCTGAACCACCTGCCAAGCACAACGGAACAACCTGCCAGACACGCCAAAATCACCTGCGTGTTATGCCAGAACCACTTGGAGGACTCTCTGGGATGACCTGCCGGGCATGCCGGAACCACCTCTCAGACGTGCCAGAACCATGTGGCGGACAGTCCGGAATCACCTGTTGGGCATGCGCAACCACCTCTGAGACGTACCAGAACCACATGCCGTGCAGGCTGGAACCACCTACCGGACAGACCGGAATCACCTTTCGGGCATGCCGGAACCACCTGTCAGATGTGCCAGAAACACGTGCCGGAGACGCCGGAAGCACCTGCCAAGCACGTTGGAACCACCTGCTCAACTCGCCTGAACCACCTGCCGGACATGCCAAAATCACCTGCCGACTATGCCAGAACCACTTGGCGAACACTCCGGAATCACTTGCCGGGCATGCAGGAACCACCTCTCAGACATGCCAGAACCCCGTGCCAATGACCCCAGAAGCACCAGCCGAGCACGCCGGAACCACCTGCTCGACTCGCCAGAACCAAATGCCGATCACGCAAAAATCACCTGCCGGCTACGCCACAACCAGTTGGTGAACACTTTGGAATCACCTGCCAGGCTTGCTGGAACCACCTGCCGGTCATGCCAAAATCACCTGCCAACTACGCCAGAACCGCTTGGCGGACACTGCGGAAACACCTGTCGGGCCGGCTGGAACCACATCTGAGACGTGCCAGAAACGTGTTCATGAGTGCTGGAACCACACCCCGAACAGACGGATACCACCTGACAGAACCGCCTGAACCACCTGCCGAGCACGCCGGAACCACCTGCTCGACTCACCGGTACCACCTCCCTGACACGCCAAAATCACCTGCTGGGTATGCCAGATCCACTTGGCGGACACTCCGGAATCATCTGCCGGACATGCCGGAACCAGCTCCCAGACACACCAGAACCAAGTGCCGGAGACGCCGGAAGCACCTGCCGAGCATGCCGGAGCCACCTGCTCGACTCGCCAGAAACACCTGCCGGACACGCCAAAATCACCTGCCGGGTATGCCAGAACCACCTGGCGGACACTACGGAATCACCTGCCGCGCATGCCGGAAGCACGTGCCAGACACGCCGCAAACACCTACCGGACAGACCGGAACCACCTGCCAAGAACGCCGGAGCCACCTGTTCGACTCGCTGGAACCACCTGCCGGACAGGCCAATATCAACTGCTGGCTATGCCAGAACCACCTGGGGGACAGTCTGGGATCACCTGCCAGCCATGGCGGAACCACCTCTCAGACGTACCAGAACCACCTGCCGGAGAAGCTGGAAACATGTCCTGGAAAGTCTGGAACCACGTGACGCCCATGCCTGAACCACCTGCCGAGCACCCCGGAACCACCTGCCGGACATGCCAAAATCACCTGTGGGCTATGCCAGAACCACTTGGACGACTCTCCGAAATGACCTGCCGGGCATGTTGGAACCACCTCTCAGACGTGCCAGAAGCACGTGGCGGACAGTCCGGAATCACCTGTTGGGCATACGCAATCACCTCTGACACGTACCAGAACCACGTGCCGTGCACGCCGGAACCACCTACCGGACAGACCGGAATCAAATTTTGGGCATGCCGGAACCACCAGTCAGATGTGCCAGAAACACGTGCCGGAGACGCCGGAAGCACCTGCCGAGCACGTCGCAACCACCTGCTCAACTCGCCTGAACCACCTGCCGGACACGCCAAAATCACCTGCCCGCTACACCACCACCACTTCGGGGACAAGCCGGAATCACGTGAGGGGCATGCCGGCACAGCCTCTCAGACTGAACCTCGTGCCGGACACCACAGAACCACCTGCCGGACAGATCGGAACCACCTGCTGGACACCCCGGAACCACCGGCTCGACCCGCCGGAACGACCGCTGGACATGCAAACTCACCTGCCGGCTACGCCGGAAACACTTGGCGAACACTCCGGAATCACCTGCCGGGCATGCCGGAACCACCTCTCAGATATGCCAGAACCACGTGCCAATGTCCCCGGAAGCACCTGCCGAGCACGCCGGAACCACCTGCTCGACTCGCCAGAACCACCTGCCGGATACGCAGAAATCACCTGCCGGCTACGCCACAACCAGTTGGGGAACACTTCGGAATCACCTGCCGGGCTTGCTGGAACCACCTGCCGGTCATGCCAAAATCACCTGCCAACTACGCCAGTACCACTTGGCGGACACTGTGGAAACACCTGTCGGGCCGGCCGGAACCACATCTCAGACGTGCCAGAACCATGTGCATGAGATGCTGGAACCACACCCCGAACAGACGGAAAACACCTGCCAGACCCGTCTGAACAACCTGCCGAGCACGCCGGAGCCACCTACCTGACATGCCCAAATCAACAGCCGGGTATGCCAGAACCACTTGGCGGACACTCCGGAATCATCTGCTGGACATGCCGTAACCAGCTCTCAGACACACCAGAACCACGTGCCGGATACGCCGGAAGCACCTGCCGAGCATGCCGGAGCCACCTGCTCGACTCGCCAGAAACACCTGCCGGACACGCCAAAATCACCTGCCGGGTACGCCAGAACCACCTGGCGGACACTCCGAAATCACCTGTCGCGCATGCCGGAACCACCTCTCAGACGTGCCGGAAGCACATGCCGGACACGCCGGAATCACCTACCGGACAGACCGGAACCACCTGCCGAGCACGCCGGAGCCACCTGTTCGACTCGCTGGAACCACCTGCCGGACAGGCCAATATCAACTGCTGGCTATGCCAGAACCACATGGGGGACGGTCCGGAATCGCCTGCCAGCCATTGCGGAACCACCTCTCAGACGTGCCAGAACCATGTGGCGGACAGCCCGGAATCACCTGTTGGGCATGCGCAACCACCTCTGAGACGTACCAGAACCACATGCCGTGCAGGCTGGAACCACCTACCGGACAGACCGGAATCACCTTTCGGGCATGCCGGAACCACCTGTCAGATGTGCCAGAAACACGTGCCGGAGACGCCGGAAGCACCTGCCAAGCACGTTGGAACCAACTGCTCAACTCGCCTGAACCACCTGCCGGACATGCCAAAATCACCTGCCGACTATGCCAGAACCACTTGGCGAACACTCCGGAATCACTTGCCGGGCATGCAGGAACCACCTCTCAGACATGCCAGAACCCCGTGCCAATGACCCCGGAAGCACCAGCCGAGCACGCCGGAACCACCTGCTCGACTCGCCAGAACCACCTGCCGATCCCGCAAAAATCACCTGCCGGCTACGCCACAACCAGTTGGTGAACACTTTGGAATCACCTGCCAGGCTTGCTGGAACCACCTGCCGGTCATGCCAAAATCACCTGCCAACTACGCCAGAACCGCTTGGCGGACACTGCGGAAACACCTGTGGGGCCGGCTGGAACCACATCTCAGACGTGCCAGAAACGTGTTCATGAGATGCTGGAACCACACCCCGAACAGACGGATACCACCTGCCAGAACCGCCTGAACCACCTGCCGAGCACGCCGGAACCACCTGCTCGACTCACCGGTACCACCTCCCTGACACGCCAAAATCACCTGCTGGGTATGCCAGAACCACTTTGCGGACACTCCGGAGTCATCTGCCGGACATGCCGGAACCAGCTCTCAGACACACCAGAACCAAGTGCCGGAGACGCCGGAAGCACCTGCCGAGCATGCCGGAGCCACCTGCTCGACTCGCCAGAAACACCTGCCGGACACGCCAAAATCACCTGCCGGGTATGCCAGAACCACCTGGCAGAGACTACGGAATCACCTGCCGCGCATGCCGGAAGCACGTGCCAGACACGCCGCAAACACCTACCGGACAGACCGGAACCACCTGCCAAGAACGCCGGAGCCACCTGTTCGACTCGCTGGAACCACCTGCCGGACAGGCCAATATCAACTGCTGGCTATGCCAGAACCACCTGGGGGACAGTCCGGGATCACCTGCCAGCCATGGCGGAACCACCTCTCAGACGTACCAGAACCACCTGCCGGAGAAGCTGGAAACACGTCCTGTACAGACTGGAACCACGTGACGGCCATGCCTGAACCACCTGCCGAGCACGGCGGAACCACCTGCCGGACGCGCCAAAATCACCTGCGGGCTACGCCAGAACCACTTGGACGACTCTCCGAAATGACCTGCCGGGCATGTTGGAACCACCTCTCAGACGTGCCAGAAGCACTTGTCGAACACTCCGGAATCACCTGCCGGGCATGCCAGAACCACCTCTCAGATATGCCAGAACCACGTGCCAATGACCCCGGAAGCACCTGCCGAGCACGCCGGAACCACCTGCTCGACTCGCCAGAACCACCTGCCGGACACGCCAAAATCACCTGCCGGCTACGCCACAACCAGTTGGGGAAAACTTCGGAATCACCTGCCGGGCTTGCTGGAACCACCTGCCGGTCATGCCAAAATCACCTGCCAACTACGCCAGTACCACTTGGCGGACACTGTGGAAACACCTGTCGGGCCGGCCGGAACCACATCTCAGACGTGCTAGAAACGTGTTCATGAGATGCTGGAACCACACCCCGAACAGACGGATACCACCTGCCAGAACCGCCTGAACCACCTGCCGAGCACGCCGGAACCACCTGCTCGACTCACCGGTACCACCTCCCTGACACGCCAAAATCACCTGCTGGGTATGCCAGAACCACTTGGCGGACACTCCGGAATCATCTGCCGGACATGCCGGAACCAGCTCTCAGACACACCAGAACCAAGTGCCGGCGACGCCGGAAGCACCTGCCAAGCATGCCGGAGCCACCTGCTCGACTCGCCAGAAACACCTGCCGGACACGCCAAAATCACCTGCCGGGTATGCCAGAAGCACCTGGCGGACACTACGGAATCACCTGCCGCGCATGCCGGAACCACCTCTCAGACGTGCCGGAAGCACGTGCCGGACACGCCGGAATCACCTACCGGACAGACCGGAACCACCTGCCAAGAACGCCGGAGCACCTGTTCGACTCGCTGGAACCACCTGCCGGACAGGCCAATATCAACTGCTGGCTATGCCAGAACCGCCTGGGGGACAGTCCGGGATCACCTGCCAGCCATGGCGGAACCACCTCTCAGACGTACCAGAACCACCTGCCGGAGAAGCTGGAAACACGTCCTGGACAGTCTGGAACCACCTGCCGGCCAAGCCTGAACCACCTGCCAAGCACAACGGAACAACCTGCCAGACACGCCAAAATCACCTGCGTGTTATGCCAGAACCACTTGGAGGACTCTCTGGGATGACCTGCCGGGCATGCCGGAACCACCTCTCAGACGTGCCAGAACCATGTGGCGGACAGTCCGGAATCACCTGTTGGGCATGCGCAACCACCTCTGAGACGTACCAGAACCACATGCCGTGCCGGCTGGAACCACCTACCGGACAGACCGGAATCACCTTTCGGGCATGCCGGAACCACCTGTCAGATGTGCCAGAAACACGTGCCGGAGACGCCGGAAGCACCTGCCAAGCACGTTGGAACCACCTGCTCAACTCGCCTGAACCACCTGCCGGACATGCCAAAATCACCTGCCGACTATGCCAGAACCACTTGGCGAACACTCCGGAATCACTTGCCGGGCATGCAGGAACCACCTCTCAGACATGCCAGAACCCCGTGCCAATGACCCCGGAAGCACCAGCCGAGCACGCCGGAACCACCTGCTCGACTCGCCAGAACCAAATGCCGATCACGCAAAAATCACCTGCCGGCTACGCCACAACCAGTTGGTGAACACTTTGGAATCACCTGCCAGGCTTGCTGGAACCACCTGCCGGTCATGCCAAAATCACCTGCCAACTATGCCAGAACCGCTTGGCGGACACTGCGGAAACACCTGTCGGGCCGGCTGGAACCACATCTCAGACGTGCCAGAAACGTGTTCATGAGATGCTGGAACCACACCCCGAACAGACGGATACCACCTGCCAGAACCGCCTGAACCACCTGCCGAGCACGCCGGAACCACCTGCTCGACTCACTGGTACCACCTCCCTGACACGCCAGAATCACCTGCTGGGTATGCCAGAACCACTTGGCGGACACTCCGGAATCATCAGCCGGACATGCCGGAACCAGCTCTCAGACACACCAGAACCCCGTGCCGGAGACGCCGGAAGCACCTGCCGAGCATGCCGGAGCCATCTGTTCGACTCGCCAGAAACACCTGCCGGACACGCCAAAATCACCTGCTGGCTAAGCCACAACCAGTTGGGGAACACTTCAGAATCACATGCCGGGCTTGCTTGAACCACCTGCCGGTCATGCCAAAATCACCTGCCAACTACGCCAGTACCACTTGGCGGACACTGTGGAAACACCTGTCGGGCCGGCCGGAACCACATCTCAGACGTGCCAGAACCATGTGCATGAGATGCTGGAACCACACCCCGAACAGACGGAAAACACCTGCCAGACCCGTCTGAACAACCTGCCGAGCACGCCGGAGCCACCTGCTCGACTCGCTGGAACCACCTACCTGACATGCCCAAATCACCTGCTGGGTATGCCAGAACCACTTGACGGACACTCCGGAATCATCTGCCGGACATGCCGGAACCAGCTCTCAGACACAGCAGAACCACGTGCCGGAGACGCCGGAAGCACCTCCCGAGCATGCCGGAGCCACCTGCTCGACTCGCCAGAAACACCTGCCGGACACGCCAAAATCACCTGCCGGGTACGCCAGAACCACCTGGCGGACACTCCGAAATCACCTGTTACGCATGCCGGAACCACCTCTCAGACGTGCCGGAAGCACGTGCCTGACACGCCGGAATCACCTACCGGACAGACCGGAACCACCTGCCGAGCACGCCGGAGCCACCTGTTCGACTCGCTGGAACCACCTGCCGGACACGCCGGAACCACCGGCTCGACCCGCCCGAACGACCGCTGGACATGCAAACTCACCTGCCGGCTACGCCGGAAACACTTGGCGAACACTCCGGAATCACCTGCCGGGCATGCCGGAACCACCTCTCAGATATGCCAGAACCACGTGCCAATGACCCCGGAAGCACCTGCCGAGCACGCCGGAACCACCTGCTCGACTCGCCAGAAACACCTGCCGGACATGCCAAAATCACCTGCCGGGTAGGCCAGAACCACCTGGCGGACACTCCGAAATCACCTGTCGCGCATGCCGGAACCACCTCTCAGACGTGCCGGAAGCACGTGCCGGACACGCCGGAATCACCTACCGGACAGACCGGAACCACCTGCCGAGCACGCCGGAGCCGCCTGTTCGACTCGCTGGAACCACCTGCCGGACAGGCCAATATCAACTGCTGGCTATGCCAGAACCACCTGGGGGACGGTCCGGAATCACCTGCCAGCCCTGGCGGAACCACCTCTCAGACGTACCAGAACCACCTGCCGGAGAAGCTGGAAACACGTCCTGGACAGTCTGGAACCACCTGCCGGCCAAGCCTGAACCACCTGCCAAGCACAACGGAACAACCTGCCAGACACGCCAAAATCACCTGCGTGTTATGCCAGAACCACTTGGAGGACTCTCTGGGATGACCTGCCGGGCATGCCGGAACCACCTCTCAGACGTGCCAGAACCATGTGGCGGACAGTACGGAATCACCTGTTGGGCATGCGCAACCACCTCTGAGACGTACCAGAACCACATGCCGTGCAGGCTGGAACCACCTACCGGACAGACCGGAATCACCTTTCGGGCATGCCGGAACCACCTGTCAGATGTGCCAGAAACACGTGCCGGAGACGCCGGAAGCACCTGCCAAGCACGTTGGAACCACCTGCTCAACTCGCCTGAACCACCTGCCGGACATGCCAAAATCGCCTGCCGACTATGCCAGAACCACTTGGCGAACACTCCGGAATCACTTGCCGGGCATGCAGGAACCACCTCTCAGACATGCCAGAACCCCGTGCCAATGACCCCGGAAGCACCAGCCGAGCACGCCGGAACCACCTGCTCGACTCGCCAGAACCACCTGCCGGACACGCAGAAATCACCTGCCGGCTACGCCACAACCAGTTGGGGAACACTTCGGAATCACCTGCCGGCCTTGCTGGAACCACCTGCCGGTCATGCCAAAATCACCTGCCAAGTACGCCAGTACCACTTGGCGGACACTGTGGAAACACCTGTCGGGCCGGCCGGAACCACATCTCAGACGTGCCAGAACCATGTGCATGAGATGCTGGAACCACACCCCGAACCGACGGAAAACACCTGCCAGACCCGTCTGAACAACCTGCCGAGCACCTACCTGACATGCCCAAATCACCAGCCGGGTATGCCAGAACCACTTGGCGGACACTCCGGAATCATCTGCCGGACATGCCGGAACCAGCTCTCAGACACACCAGAACCACGTGCCGGAGACGCCGTAAGCACCTGCCGAGCATGCCGGAGCCACCTGCTCGACTCGCCAGAAACACCAGCCGATCATTCAAAAATCACCTGCCGGCTACGCCACAACCATTTGGTGAACACTTTGGAATCACCTGCCAGGCTTGCTGGAACCACCTGCCGGTCATGCCAAAATCACCTGACAACTACGCCAGAACCGCTTGGCGGACACTGCGGAAACACCTGTCGGGCCGGCTGGAACCACATCTCAGACATGCCAGAAACGTGTTCATGAGATGCTGGAACCACACCCCGAACAGACGGATACCACCTGCCAGAACCGCCTGAACCACCTGCCGAGCACGCCGGAACCACCTGCTCGACTCACCGGTACCACCTCCCTGACACGCCAAAATCACCTGCTGGGTATGCCAGAACCACTTGGCGGACACTCCGGAATCATCTGCCGGACATGCCGGAACCAGCTCTCAGACACACCAGAACCAAGTGCCGGCGACGCCGGAAGCACCTGCCGAGCATGCCGGAGCCACCTGCTCGACTCGCCAGAAACACCTGCCGGACACGCCAAAATCACCTGCCGGGTATGCCAGAAGCATCTGGCGGACACTACGGAATCACCTGCCGCGCATGCCGGAACCACCTCTCAGACGTGCCGGAAGCACGTGCCGGACACGCCGGAATCACCTACCGGACAGACCGGACCACCTGCCAAGAACGCCGGAGCCACCTGTTCGACTCGCTGGAACCACCTGCCGGACAGGCCAATATCAACTGCTGGCTATGCCAGAACCGCCTGGGGGACAGTCCGGGATCACCTGCCAGCCATGGCGGAACCACCTCTCAGACGTACCAGAACCACCTGCCGGAGAAGCTGGAAACACGTCCTGGACAGTCTGGAACCACCTGCCGGCCAAGCCTGAACCACCTGCCAAGCACAACGGAACAACCTGCCAGACACGCCAAAATCACCTGCGTGTTATGCCAGAACCACTTGGAGGACTCTCTGGGATGACCTGCCGGGCATGCCGGAACCACCTCTCAGACGTGCCAGAACCATGTGGCGGACAGTCCGGAATCACCTGTTGGGCATGCGCAACCACCTCTGAGACGTACCAGAACCACATGCCGTGCCGGCTGGAACCACCTACCGGACAGACCGGAATCACCTTTCGGGCATGCCGGAACCACCTGTCAGATGTGCCAGAAACACGTGCCGGAGACGCCGGAAGCACCTGCCAAGCACGTTGGAACCACCTGCTCAACTCGCCTGAACCACCTGCCGGACATGCCAAAATCACCTGCCGACTATGCCAGAACCACTTGGCGAACACTCCGGAATCACTTGCCGGGCATGCAGGAACCACCTCTCAGACATGCCAGAACCCCGTGCCAATGACCCCGGAAGCACCAGCCGAGCACGCCGGAACCACCTGCTCGACTCGCCAGAACCAAATGCCGATCACGCAAAAATCACCTGCCGGCTACGCCACAACCAGTTGGTGAACACTTTGGAATCACCTGCCAGGCTTGCTGGAACCACCTGCCGGTCATGCCAAAATCACCTGCCAACTACGCCAGAACCGCTTGGCGGACACTGCGGAAACACCTGTCGGGCCGGCTGGAACCACATCTCAGACGTGCCAGAAACGTGTTCATGAGATGCTGGAACCACACCCCGAACAGACGGATACCACCTGCCAGAACCGCCTGAACCACCTGCCGAGCACGCCGGAACCACCTGCTCGACTCACCGGTACCACCTCCCTGACAGGCCAAAATCACCTGCTGGGTATGCCAGATCCACTTGGCGGAGACTCCGGAATCATCTGCCGGACATGCCGGAACCAGCTCCCAGACACACCAGAACCAAGTGCCGGAGACGCCGGAAGCACCTGCCGAGCATGCCGGAGCCACCTGCTCGACTCGCCAGAACCACCTGGCGGACACTACGGAATCACCTGCCCCGCATGCCGGAAGCACGTGCCAGACACGACGGAAACACCTACCGGACAGACCGGAACCACCTGCCAAGAACGCCGGAGCCACCTGTTCGACTCGCTGGAACCACCTGCCGGACAGGCCAATATCAACTGCTGGCTATGCCAGAACCACCTGGGGGACAGTCCGGGATCACCTGCCAGCCATGGCGGAACCACCTCTCAGACGTACCAGAACCACCTGCCGGAGAAGCTGGAAACACGTCCTGGAAAGACTGGAACCACGTGACGGCCATGCCTGAACCACCTGCCGAGCACGGCGGAACCACCTGCCGGACACGCCAAACTCACCTGCGGGCTACGCCAGAACCACTTGGACGACTCTCCGGAATGACCTGCCGGGCATGCCAGAACCACCTCTCAGACGTGCCAGAACTATGTGGCGGACAGTCCGGAATCACCTGTTGGGCATGCGCAACCACCTCTGAGACGTACCAGAACCACATGCCGTGCAGGCTGGAACCACCTCCCGGACAGACCAGAATCGCCTTTCGGGCATGCCGGAACCACCTGTCAGATGTGCCAGAAATACGTGCCGGAGACGCCGGAAGCACCTGCCAAGCACGTTGGAACCACCTGCTCAACTCGCCTGAACCACCTGCCGCACATGCCAAAATCACCTGCCGACTATGCCAGAACCACTTGGCGAACACTCCGGAATCACTTGCCGGGCATGCAGGAACCACCTCTCAGACATGCCAGAACCCCGTGCCAATGACCCCGGAAGCACCAGCCGAGCACGCCGGAACCACCTGCTCGACTTGCCAGAACCACCTGCCGGACTCGCAAAAATCACCTGCCGGCTATGCCACAACCAGTTGGTGAACACTTTGGAATCACCTGCCAGGCTTGCTGGAACCACCTGCCAGTCATGCCAAAATCACCTGCCAACTACGCCAGAACCGCTTGGCGGACACTGCGGAAACACCTGTCGGGCCGGCTGGAACCACATCTCAGACGTGCCAGAAACGTGTTCATGAGATGCTGGAACCACACCCCGAACAGACGGATACCACCTGCCAGAACCGCCTGAACCACCTGCCGAGCACGCCGGAACCACCTGCTCGACTCACCGGTACCACCTCCCTGACACGCCAAAATCACCTGCTGAGTATGCCAGAACCATTTGGCGGACACTCCGGAGTCATCGGCCGGACATGCCGGAACCAGCTCTCAGACACACAAGAACCACGTGCCGGAGACGCCGGAAGCACCTGCCGAGCATGCCGGAGACACCTGCTCGACTCGCCAGAAACACCTGCCGGACACGCCAAAATCACCTGTCGGGTATGCCAGAACCACCTGGCTGACACTACGGAATCACCTGCCACGCATGCCGGAACCACCTCTCAGACGTGCCGGAAGCACCTGCCAGACACGCCAGAAACACCTACCGGACAGACCGGAACCACCTGCCAAGAACGCCGGAGCCACCTGTTCGACTCGCTGGAACCACCTGCCGGACAGTCCAATATCAACTGCTGGCTATGCCAGAACCACCTGGGGGACAGTCCGGGATCACCTGCCAGCCATGGCGGAACCACCTCTCAGACGTACCAGAACCACCTGCCGGAGAAGCTGGAAACACGTCCTGGACACACTGGAACCACGTGACGGCCATGCCTGAACCACCTGCCGAGCACGGCGGAACCACCTGCCGGACACGCCAAAATCACCTGCGGGCTACGCCAGAACCACTTGGACGACTCTCCGAAATGACCTGCCGGGCATGTTGGAACCACCTCTCAGACGTGCCAGAAGCACGTGGCGGACAGTCCGGAATCACCTGTTGGGCATACGCAACCGCCTCTGACACGTTCCAGAACCACGCGCCGTGCACGCCGGAACCACCTACCGGACAGACCGGAATCAACTTTTGGGCATGCCGGAACCACCAGTCAGATGTGCCAGAAACACGTGCCGGAGACGCCGGAAGCACCAGCCGAGCACGTCGCAACCACCTGCTCAACTCGCCTGAACCACCTGCCGGACACGCCAAAATCACCTGCCCGCTACACCAGCACCACTTCGGGGACAAGCCGGAATCACGTGAGGGGCATGCCGGCACAGCCTCTCAGACTGAACCTCGTGCCGGACACCACAGAACCACCTGCCGGACCGACCGGAACCACCTGCTGGACACGCCGGAACCACCGGCTCGACCCGCCAGAACGACCGCTGGACATGCAAAATCACCTGCCGGCTACGCCGGAAACACTTGGCGAACACTCCGGAATCACCTGCCGGGCATGCCGGAACCACCTCTCAGATATGCCAGAACCACGTGCCAATAACCCCGGAAGCACCTTCCGAGCACGCTGGAACCACCTGCTCGACTCGCCAGAACCACCTGCCGGACACGCAAAAATCACCTGCCGGCTACGCCACAAACAGTTGGGGAACACTTCGGAATCACCTGCCGGGCTTGCTGGAACCACCTGCCGGTCATGCCAAAATCACCTGCCAACTACGCCAGTACCACTTGGCGGACACTGTGGAAACACCTGTCGGGCCGGCCGGAACCACATCTCAGACGTGCCAGAACCATGTGCATGAGATGCTGGAACCACACCCCGAACAGACGGAAAACACCTGCCAGACCCGTCTGAACAACCTGCCGAGCTTGCCGGAGCCACCTGCTCGACTCGCCGGAACCACCTACCTGACATGCCAAAATCACCAGCCGGGTATGCCAGAACCACTTGGCGGACACTCCGGAATCATCTGCCTGACATGCCGGAACCAGCTCTCATACACACCAGAACCACGTGCCGGAGACGCCGGAAGCACCTACCGGAAAGACCGCAACCAGCTGCCGAGCACGCCGGAGCCACCTGTTCGACTCGCTGGAACCACCTGCCGGACAGGCCAATATCAACTGCTGGCTATGCCAGAACCACCTGGGGGACGGTCCGGAATCACCTGCCAGCCATGGCGGAACCACCTCTCAGACGTACCAGAACCACCTGCCGGAGAAGCTGGAAACACGTCCTGGACAGTCTGGAACCACCTGCCGGCCAAGCCTGAACCACCTGCCAAGCACAACGGAACAACCTGCCAGACACGCCAAAATCACCTGCGTGTTATGCCAAAACCACTTGGAGGACTCTCTGGGATGACCTGCCGCGCATGCCGGAACCACCTCTCAGACGTGCCAGAACCATGTTGTGGACAGTCCGGAATCACCTGTTGGGCATGCGCAACCACCTCTGAGACGTACCAGAACCACATGCCGTGCAGGCTGGAACCACCTACCGGACAGACCGGAATCACCTTTCGGGCATGCCGGAACCACCTGTCAGATGTGCCAGAAACACGTGCCGGAGACGCCGGAAGCACCTGCCAAGCACGTTGGAACCACCTGCTCAACTCGCCTGAACCACCTGCCGGACATGCCAAAATCACCTGCCGACTATGCCAGAACCACTTAGCGAACACTCCGGAATCACTTGCCGGGCATGCAGGAACCACCTTACAGAAATGCCAGAACCCCGTGTCAATGACCCCGGAAACACCAGCCGAGCACGCCGGAATCACCTGCTCGACTTGCCAGAACCACCTGCCGGACTAGCAAAAATCACCTGCCGGCTATGCCACAACCAGTTGGTGAACACTTCGGAATCACCTGCCAGGCTTGCTGGAACCACCTGCCAGTCATGCCAAAATCACCTGCCAACTACGACAGAACCGCTTGGCGGACACTGCGGAAACACCTGTCGGGCCGGCTGGAACCACATCTCAGACGTGCCAGAAACGTGTTCATGAGATGCTGGAACCACACCCCGAACAGACGGATACCACCTGCCAGAACCGCCTGAACCACCTGCTGAGCACGCCAGAACCACCTGCTCGACTCACCGGTACCACCTCCCTGACACGCCAAAATCACCTGCTGGGTATGCCAGAACCACTTGGCGGACACTCCGGAATCATCTGCCGGACATGCCGGAACCAGCTCTCAGACACACCAGAACCAAGTGCCGGAGACGCCGGAAGCACCTGCCGAGCATGCCGGAGCCACCTGCTCGACTCGCCAGAAACACCTGCCGGACACGCCAAAATCAACTGCCGGGTATGCCAGAACCACCTGGCGGACACTACGGAATCACCTGCCGCGCATGCCGGAACCACCTCTCAGACGTGCCTGAAGCACGTGCCAGACACGCCGGAAACACCTACCGGACACACCGGAAGCACCTGCCAAGAACGCCGGAGCCACCTGTTCGACTCGCTGGAACCACCTGCCGGACAGGCCAATATCAACTGCTGGCTATGCCAGAACCACCTGGGGGACAGTCCGGGATCACCTGCCAGCCATGGCGGAACCACCTCTCAGACGTACCAGAACCACCTGCCGGAGAAGCTGGAAACACGTCCTGGACAGACTGGAACCACGTGACGGCCATGCCTGAACCACCTTCCGAGCACGGCGGAACCACCTGCCGGACACGCCAAAATCACCTCCGGGCTACGCCAGAACCACTTGGACGACTCTCTGAAATGACCTGCCGGGCATGTTGGAACCACCTCTCAGACGTGCCAGAAGCACGTGGCGGACAGTCCGGAATCACCTGTTGGGCATACGCAACCACCTCTGACACGTACCAGAACCACGTGCCGTGCATGCCGGAACCACCTACCGGACAGACCGGAATCAACTTTTGGGCATGCCGGAACCAGCAGTCAGATGTGCCAGAAACACGTGCCGTAGACGCCGGAAGCACCTGCCGAGCACGTCGCAACCACCTGCTCAACTCGCCTGAACTACCTGCCGGACACGCCACAATCACCTCCCCGCTACACCAGCACCACTTCGTGGACAAGCCGGAATCACGTGAGGGGCATGCCGGCATAGCCTCTCAGACTGAACCTCGTGCTGGACACCACAGAACCACCTGCCGGACACGCCGGAACCACCGGCTCGACCCGCCGGAACGACCGCTGGACGTGCAAAATCACCTGCCGGCTACGCCGAAAACACTTGGCAAACACTCCGGAATCACCTGCCGGGCATGCTGGAAGCACCTCTCAGATATGCCAGAACCACGTGCCAATGACCCCGGAAGCACCTGCCGAGCACGCCGGAACCACCTGCTCGACTCGCCAGAACCACCTGCCGGACACGCAAAAATCACCTGCCGGCTACGCCACAACCACTTGGCGAACACTCCGGAATCACTTGCCGGGCATGCAGGAACCACCTCTCAGACATGACAGAACCTCGTGCCAATGACCCCGGAAGCACCAGCCGAGCACGCCGGAACCACCTGCTCGACTCGCCAGAACCACCTGCCGATCACGCAAAAATCACCTGCTGGCTAAGCCACAACCAGTTGGGGAACACTTCAGAATCACATGCCGGGCTTGCTTGAACCACCTGCCGGTCATGCCAAAATCACCTGCCAACTACGCCAGTACCACTTGGCGGACACTGTGGAAACACCTGTCGGGCCGGCCGGAACCACATCTCAGACGTGCCAGAACCATGTGCATGAGATGCTGGAACCACACCCCGAACAGACGGAAAACACCTGCCAGACCCGTCTGAACAACCTGCCGAGCACGCCGGAGCCACCTGCTCGACTCGCCGGAACCACCTACCTGACATGCCCAAATCACCTGCTGGGTATGCCAGAACCACTTGACGGACACTCCGGAATCATCTGCCGGACATGCCGGAACCAGCTCTCAGACACAGCAGAACCACGTGCCGGAGACGCCGGAAGCACCTGCCAAGCATGCCGGAGCCACCTGCTCGACTCGCCAGAAACACCTGCCGGACACGCCAAAATCACCTGCCGGGTACGCCAGAACCACCTGGCGGACACTCCGAAATCACCTGTTACGCATGCCGGAACCACCTCTCAGACGTGCCGGAAGCACGTGCCTGACACGCCGGAATCACCTACCGGACAGACCGGAACCACCTGCCGAGCACGCCGGAGCCACCTGTTCGACTCGCTGGAACCACCTGCCGGACACGCCGGAACCACCGGCTCGACCCGCCCGAACGACCGCTGGACATGCAAACTCACCTGCCGGCTACGCCGGAAACACTTGGCGAACACTCCGGAATCACCTGCCGGGCATGCCGGAACCACCTCTCAGATATGCCAGAACCACGTGCCAATGACCCCGGAAGCACCTGTCGAGCACGCCGGAACCACCTGCACGACTCGCCAGAAACACCTGCCGGACATGCCAAAATCACCTGCCGGGTAGGCCAGAACCACCTGGCGGACACTCCGAAATCACCTGTCGCGCATGCCGGAACCACCTCTCAGACGTGCCGGAAGCACGTGCCGGACACGCCGGAATCACCTACCGGACAGACCGGAACCACCTGCCGAGCACGCCGGAGCCGCCTGTTCGACTCGCTGGAACCACCTGCCGGACAGGCCAATATCAACTGCTGGCTATGCCAGAACCACCTGGGGGACGGTCCGGAATCACCTGCCAGCCCTGGCGGAACCACCTCTCAGACGTACCAGAACCACCTGCCGGAGAAGCTGGAAACACGTCCTGGACAGTCTGGAACCACCTGCCGGCCAAGCCTGAACCACCTGCCAAGCACAACGGAACAACCTGCCAGACACGCCAAAATCACCTGCGTGTTATGCCAGAACCACTTGGAGGACTCTCTGGGATGACCTGCCGGGCATGCCGGAACCACCTCTCAGACGTGCCAGAACCATGTGGCGGACAGTCCGGAATCACCTGTTGGGCATGCGCAACCACCTCTGAGACGTACCAGAACCACATGCCGTGCAGGCTGGAACCACCTACCGGACAGACCGGAATCACCTTTCGGGCATGCCGGAACCACCTGTCAGATGTGCCAGAAACACGTGCCGGAGACGCCGGAAGCACCTGCCAAGCACGTTGGAACCACCTGCTCAACTCGCCTGAACCACCTGCCGCACATGCCAAAATCACCTGCCGACTATGCCAGAACCACTTGGCGAACACTCCGGAATCACTTGCCGGGCATGCAGGAACCACCTCTCAGACATGCCAGAACCCCGTGCCAATGACCCCAGAAGCACCAGCCGAGCACGCCGGAACCACCTGCTCGACTCGCCAGAACCAAATGCCGATCACGCAAAAATCACCTGCCGGCTACGCCACAACCAGTTGGTGAACACTTTGGAATCACCTGCCAGGCTTGCTGGAACCACCTGCCAGTCATGCCAAAATCACCTGCCAACTACGCCAGAACCGCTTGGCGGACACTGCGGAAACACCTGTCGGGCCGGCTGGAACCACATCTCAGACGTGCCAGAAACGTGTTCATGAGATGCTGGAACCACACCCCGAACAGACGGATACCACCTGCCAGAACCGCCTGAACCAACTGCCGAGCACGCCGGAACCACCTGCTCGACTCACCGGTACCACCTCCCTGACAGGCCAAAATCACCTGCTGGGTATGCCAGATCCACTTGGCGGAGACTCCGGAATCATCTGCCGGACATGCCGGAACCAGCTCCCAGACACACCAGAACCAAGTGCCGGAGACGCCGGAAGCACCTGCCGAGCATGCCGGAGCCACCTGCTCGACTCGCCAGAAACACCTGCCGGACACGCCAAAATCACCTGCCGGGTATGCCAGAACCACCTGGCGGACACTACGGAATCACCTGCCGCGCATGCCGGAAGCACGTGCCAGACACGCCGCAAACACCTACCGGACAGACCGGAACCACCTGCCAAGAACACCTGAGCCACCTGTTCGACTCGCTGGAACCACCTGCCGGACAGGCCAATATCAACTGCTGGCTATGCCAGAACCACCTGGGGGACAGTCCGGGATCACCTGCCATCCATGGCGGAACCACCTCTCAGACGTACCAGAACCACCTGCCGGAGAAGCTGGAAACACGTCCTGGAAAGACTGGAACCACGTGACGGCCATGCCTTAACCACCTGCCGAGAACCCCGGAACCACCTGCCGGACACGCCAAAATCACCTGTGGGCTATGCCAGAACCACTTGGACGACTCTCCGAAATGACCTGCCGGGCATGTTGGAACCAACTCTCAGACGTGCCAGAAGCACGTGGCGGACAGTCCGGAATCACCTGTTGGGCATACGCAACCACCTCTGACACGTACCAGAACCACGTGCCGTGCACGCCGGAACCACCTACCGGACAGACCGGAATCAACTTTTGGGCATGCCGGAACCACCAGTCAGATGTGCCAGAAACACGTGCCGGAGACGCCGGAAGCACCTGCCGAGCACGTCGCAACCACCTGCTCAACTCGCCTGAACCACCTGCCGGACACGCCAAAATCACCTGCCCGCTACACCAGCACCACTTCGGGGACAAGCCGGAATCACGTGAGGGGCATGCCGGCACAGCCTCTCAGACTGAACCTCGTGCCGGACACCACAGAACCACCTGCCGGACAGACCGGAACCACCTGCCGGACACGCCGGAACCACCGGCTCGACCCGCCGGAACGACCGCTGGACATGCAAACTCACCTGCCGGCTACGCCGGAAACACTTGGCGAACACTCCGGAATCACCTGCCGGGCATGCCGGAACCACCTCTCAGATATGCCAGAACCACGTGCCAATGACCCCGGAAGCACCTGCCGAGCACGCCGGAACCACCTGCTCGACTCGCCAGAAAGTCCTGCCGGACACGCAAAAATCACCTGCCGGCAACGCCACAACCAGTTGGGGAACACTTCGGAATCACCTGCCGGGCTTCCTGGAACCACCTGCCGGTCATGCCAAAATCACCTGCCAATTACGCCAGTACCACTTGGCGGACACTGTGGAAACACCTGTCGGGCCGGCCGGAACCACATCTCAGACGTGCCAGAACCATGTGCATGAGATGCTGGAACCACACCCCGAACAGACGGAAAACACCTGCCAGACCCGTCTGAACAACCTGCCGAGCACGCCGGAGCCACCTGCTCGACTCGCCGGAACCACCTACCTGACATGCCCAAATCACCAGCCGGGTATGCCAGAACCACCTGGCGGACACTCCGCAATCACCTGTTGCGCAGGCCGGAACCACATCTCAGACGTGGCGGAAGCACGTGCCGGACACGCCGGAATCACCTACCGGACAGACCGGAACCACCTGCCTAGCACGCCGGAGCCACCTGTTCGACTCGCTGGAACCACCTGCCGGACAGGCCAATATCAACTGCTGGCTATGCCAGAACCACCTGGGGGACGGTCCGGAATCGCCTGCCAGCCCTGGCGGAACCACCTCTCAGACATACCAGAACCACCTGCCGGAGAACCTGGAAACACGTCCTGGACAGACTGGAACCACGTGACGGCCATGCCTGAACCACCTGCCGAGCACGGCGGAACCACCTGCTCGACTCACCGGTACCACCTCCCTGACTCGCCAAAATCACCTGCTGGGTATGCCAGAACCACTTGGCGGACACTCCGGAATCATCTGCCGGACATGCCGGAACCAGCTCTCAGACACACCAGAACCAAGTGCCGGAGACACCGGAAGCACCTGCCGAGCATGCCGGAGCCACCTGCTCGACTCGCCAGAAACACCTGCCGGACACGCCAAAATCAACTGCCGGGTATGCCAGAACCACCTGGCGGACACTACGGAATCACCTGACACGCATGCCGGAACCACCTCTCAGACGTGCCGGAAGCACCTGCCAGACACGCCAGAAACACCTACCGGACAGACCGGAACCACCTGCCAAGAACGCCGGAGCCACCTGTTCGACTCGCTGGAACCACCTGCCGGACAGTCCAATATCAACTGCTGGCTATGCCAGAACCACCTGGGGGACAGTCCGGGATCACCTGCCAGCCATGGCGGAACCACCTCTCAGACGTACCAGAACCACCTGCCGGAGAAGCTGGAAACACGTCCTGGACACACTGGAACCACGTGACGGCCATGCCTGAACCACCTGCCGAGCACGGCGGAACCACCTGCCGGACACGCCAAAATCACCTGCGGGCTACGCCAGAACCACTTGGACGACTCTCCGAAATGACCTGCCGGGCATGTTGGAGCCACCTCTCAGACGTGCCAGAAGCACGTGGCGGACAGTCCGGAATCACCTGTTGGGCATACGCAACCACCTCTGACACGTACCAGAACCACGCGCCGTGCACGCCGGAACCACCTACTGGACAGACCGGAATCCACTTTTGGGCATGCCGGAACCACCAGTCAGATGTGCCAGAAGCACGTGCCGGAGACACCGGAAGCACCTGCCGAGCACGTCGCAACCACCTGCTCAACTCGCCTGAACCACCTGCCGGACACGCCAAAATCACCTGCCTGCTACACCAGCACCACTTCGGGGACAAGCCGGAATCACGTGAGGGGCATGCCGGCACAGCCTCTCAGACTGTACCTCGTGCTGGACACCACAGAACCACCTGCCGGACACGCCGGAACCACCGGCTCGACCCGCCGGAACGACCGCTGGACGTGCAAAATCACCTGCCGGCTACGCCGTAAACACTTGGCAAACACTCCGGAATCACCTGCCGGGCATGCCGGAACCACCTCTCAGATATGCCAGAACCACGTGCCAATGACCCCGGAAGCACCTGCCGAGCACGCCGGAACGACCTGCTCGACTCGCCAGAACCACCTGCCGGACACGCAAAAATCACCTGCCGACTACGCCACAACCACTTGGCGAACACTCCGGAATCACTTGCCGGGCATGCAGGAACCACCTCTCAGACATGCCAGAAACTCGTGCCAATGACCCCGGAAGCACCAGCCGAGCACGCCGGAACCACCTGCTCGACTCGCCAGAACCACCTGCCGATCACGCAGAAATCACCTGCTGGCTAAGCCACAACCAGTTGGGGAACACTTCGGAATCACATGCCGGGCTTGCTTGAACCACCTTCCGGTCATGCCAAAATCACCTGCCAACTACGCCAGTACCACTTGGCGGACACTGTGGAAACACCTGTCGGGCCGGCCGGAACCACATCTCAGACGTGCCAGAACAATGTGCATGAGATGCTGGAACCACACACCGAACAGACGGAAAACACCTGCCAGACCCGTCTGAACAACCTGCCGAGCACGCCGGAGCCACCTGCTCGACTCGCCGGAACCACCTACCTGACATGCCAAAATCACCAGCCGGGTATGCCAGAACCACTTGGCGGACACTCCGGAATCATCTGCCGGACATGCCGGAACCAGCTCTCATACACACCAGAACCACGTGTCGGAGACGCCGGAAGCACCTGGCGAGCATGCCGGAGCCACCTGCTCGACTCGCCACAAACACCTGCCGGACACGCCAAAATCACCTGCCGGGTACGCCAGAACCAGCTGGCGGACACTCCGAAATCACCTGTCGCGCATGCCGGAACCACCTCTCAGACGTGCCGGAAGCACGTGACGGACACACCGGAATCACCTACCGGACAGGCCGGAACCACCTGCCGAGCACGCTGGAGCCACCTGCACGACTCGCCGGAGCCACCTACCTGACATTCCCAAATCACCAGCCGGGTATGCCAGAAACACTTGGCGGACACTCCGGAATCATCTGCCGGACATGCCAGAACCAGCTCTCAGACACACCAGAACCACGTGCCGGAAACGCCGGAACCACCTGCCGAGCATGCCGGAGCCACCTGCTCGACTCGCCAGAAACACCTGCGGGACACGCCAAAATCACCTGCCGGGTAGGCCAGAACCACCTGGCGGACACTCCGAAATCACCTGTCGCGCATGCCGGAACCACCTCTCAGACGTGCCGGAAGCACGTGCCGGACACGCCGGAAACACCTACCGCACAGACCGGAACAACCTGCTGAGCACGCCGGAGCCACCTGTTCGACTCGCTGGAACCACCTGCCGGACATGCCAATATTAACTGCTGGCTATGCCAGAACCACCTGGGGGACGGTCCGGAATCACCTGCCAGCCATGGCGGAACCACCTCTGAGACGTACCAGAACCACCTGCGAGACAAGCTGGAAACACGTCCTGGACAGTCTGGAACCACCTGCCGGCCAAGCCTGAACCACCTGCCAAGCACAACGGAACAACCTGCCAGACACGCCAAAATCACCTGCGTGTTATGCCAGAACCACTTGGAGGACTCTCTGGGATGACCTGCCGGGCATGCCGGAACCACCTCTCAGACGTGCCACAACCATGTGGCGGACAGTCCGGAATCACCTGTTGGGCATGCGCAACCACCTCTGAGACGTACCAGAACCACATGCCGTGCCGGCTGGAACCACCTACCGGACAGACCGGAATCACCTTTCGGGCATGCCGGAACCACCTGTCAGATGTGCCAGAAACACGTGCCGGAGATGCCGGAAGCACCTGCCAAGCACGTTGGAACCACCTGCTCAACTCGCCTGAACCACCTGCCGGACATGCCAAAATCACCTGCCGACTATGCCAGAACCACTTGGCGAACACTCCGGAATCACTTGCCGGGCATGCAGGAACCACCTCTCAGACATGCCAGAACCCCGTGCCAATGACCCCGGAAGCACCAGCCGAGCACGCCGGAACCACCTGCTCGACTCGCCAGAACCAAATGCCGATCACGCAAAAATCACCTGCCGGCTACGCCACAACCAGTTGGTGAACACTTTGGAATCACCTGCCAGGCTTGCTGGAAGCACCTGCCAGTCATGCCAAAATCACCTGCCAACTACGCTAGAACCGCTTGGCGGACACTGCGGAAACAACTGTCGGGCGGGCTGGAACCACATCTCAGACGTGCCAGAAACGTGTTCATGAGATGCTGGAACCACACGCCGAACAGACGGATACCACCTGCCAGAAACGCCTGAACCACCTGCCGAGCACGCCGGAACCACCTGCTCGACTCACCGGTACCACCTCCCTGACACGCCAAAATCACCTGCGGGCTACGCCAGAACCACTTGGACGACTCTCCGAAATGACCTGCCGGGCATGTTGGAACCACCTCTCAGACGTGCCAGAAGCACGTGGCGGACAGTCCCGAATCACCTCTTGGGCATACGCAACCACCTCTGACACGTACCAGAACCACGTGCCGTGCACGCCGGAACCACCTACCGGACAGACCGGAATCAACTTTTGGGCATGCCGGAACCAGCAGTCAGATGTGCCAGAAACACGTGCCGGAGACGCCGGAAGCACCTGCCGAGCACGTCGCAACCACCTGCTCAACTCGCCTGAACCACCTGCCGGACACGCCAAAATCACCTGCCCGCTACACCGACACCACTTCGGGGACAAGCCAGAATCACGTGAGGGGCGTGCCGGCACAGCCTCTCAGACTGAACGTCGTGCCGGACACCACAGAACCACCTGCCGGACAGACCGGAACCACCTGCCGGACACGCCGGAACCACCGGCTCGACCCGCCGGATCGACAGCTGGACATGCAAAATCACCTGCCGGCTACGCCGGAAACACTTGGCGAGCACTCCGGAATCACCTGCCGGGCATGCCGGAATCACCTCTCAGATATGCCACAACCACGTGCCAATGACCCCGGAAGCACCTGCCGAGCACGCCGGAACCACCTGCTCGACTCGCCAGAAACACCTGCCGGACACGCAAAAATCACCTGCCGGCTACACCACAACCAGTTGCGGAACACTTCGGAATCACCTGCCGGACTTGCTGGAACCACCTGCCGGTCATGCCAAAATCACCTGCCAACTACGCCAGTACCACTTGGCGGACACTGTGGAAACACCTGTCGGGCCGGCCGGAACCACATCTCAGACGTGCCAGAACCATGTGCATGAGATGCTGGAACCACACCCCGAACAGACGGAAAACACCTGCCAGACCCGTCTGAACAACCTGCCGAGCACGCCGGAGCCACCTGCTCGACTCGCTGGAACCACCTGCCGGACAGGCCAATATCAACTGCTGGCTATGCCAGAACCACCTGGGGGACGGTCCGGAATCGCCTGCCAGCCATGGCGGAACCACCTCTCAGACGTACCAGAACCACCTGCCGGAGAAGCTGGAAACACGTCCTGGACAGTCTGGAACCACCTGCCGGCCAAGCCTGAACCACCTGCCAAGCACAACGGAACAACCTGCCAGACACGCCAAAATCACCTGCGTGTTATGCCAGAACCACTTGGAGGACTCTCTGGGATGACCTGCCGGGCACGCCAGAACCACCTCTCAGACGTGCCAGAACCATGTGGCGGACAGTCCGGAATCACCTGTTGGGCATGCGCAACCACCTCTGAGACGTACCAGAACCACATGCCGTGCAGGCTGGAACCACCTACCGGACAGACCGGAATCACCATTCGGGCATGCCAGAACCTCCTGTCAGATGTGCCAGAAACACGTGCCGGAGACGCCGGAAGCACCTGCCAAGCACGTTGGAACCACCTGCTCAACTCGCCTGAACCACCTGCCGGACATGCCAAAATCACCTGCCAACTACGCCAGAACCGCTTGGCGGACACTGCGGAAACACCTGTCGGGCCGGCTGGAACCACATCTCAGACGTGCCAGAAACGTGTTCATGAGATGCTGGAACCACACCGCGAACAGACGGATACCACCTGCCAGAACCGCCTGAACCACCTGCTGAGCACGCCGGAACCACCTGCTCGACTCACCGGTACCACCTCCCTGACACGCCAAAATCACCTGCTGGGTATGCCAGAACCACTTGGCGGACACTCCGGAATCATCTGCCTGACATGCCGGAACCAGCTCTCAGACACACCAGAACCAAGTGCTGGAGACGCCGGAAGCACCTGCCGAGCATGCCGGAGCCACCTGCTCGACTCGCCAGAAACACCTGCCGGACACGCCAAAATCACCTGCCGGGTACGCCAGAACCACGTGGCGGACTCTCCGGAATCACCTGTCGGGCATGCCGGAACCAACTCTCAGACGTGCCAGAACCTCGTGCCAGTCACGCCAGAACCACCTGCCGGACAGACCGGAAACACCTGCTGGACACGCCGGAACCACCGGTTCGACTCGCCGGAACCACCACCGGACATGCAAAATGACCTGCCGGCTACGCCAGAACCACTAGGCGAACACTCCGGAATCAGCTGTCGGGCATGCCAGAACCACCTCTCAGACTTGCCAGAACCATGTTCCGGACACGCCGGTACGACCTGCCGAGTATGCCGGAACCACCTGATCCACTCCCCAGAACCACCTGCTGGACACGCCAGAATCACATGCCGACTACGCCAGAACCACTCGGCAGACACTCTGGAACCACCTGCCGGGCATGCCGGAACCAGCTCTCAGAGGTGCCAGAACCACATGCCGGACACTCCGGAATCACCTGCCGGGCATGCCGGAACCATCTCTCAGACGTGCCAGAACCATGTTCCGGACACGCCGGTACCACCTGCCGAGCTCGCCGGAACCACCTGCTGGACACGCCAAAATCACCTGCCGGCTACGCCAGAACCACTCGGCAGACACTCCGGAATCACCTGCCGGGCTGCCTGGAACCACCTGCCGGTCATGCCAACATGACCTTTCAGCTACCCCAGAACCACTTGGCGGACACTCCGGAAACAACTGTCGGGCCGGCCGGAACCACCTCTCAGACGTGCCAGAACCAGGTGCCTGAGATGACGGAACCACTCCCCGAACAGACCGAAACCACCTGCCAGACCCGCCTGAACCCCCTGGCGAGCACGCCTGATCCACCTGCTCAACTAGCCGGAACCACCTTCCTGACACGCCAAAATCACCTGCCAGGTCTACCAGAACCACTTGGTGGACACTCCGGAATCGTCTGCCGGACATGCCAGAACCAGCTCTCAGACACACCAGAACCACGTGCCAGAGACGCCGGAAGCACCAGCTGAGCATGCCTGAGCCACCTGCTCGACTCGCAAGAAACACCTGTCGGACATGCCAAAATCACCTGCCGGGTTTGCCAGAACCAGCTGATCCACTCCCCAGAACCACCTAGTGGACACGCCAAAATCAACTGCCGGCTACGCCAGAACCACTCGGTAGACGCTCCGGAATCACATGCCAGGCATTCCGGAACCACCTCTCAGAGGTGCCAGAAGCAAATGCCGGACACTCCGGTATCACCTGCCGGGCATGCCGGAACCATCTCTCAGAGGTGCCAGAACCACATGCCGGACACTCCGGAATCACCTGCAGGGCATGCCGGAACCAACTCTCAGACGTGCCAGAACCTCGTGCCGGTCACGGCAGAACCACCTGCCGGACAGACCGGAAACACCTGCTGGACACGCCGGAAACACCGGCTCGACTCGCCAGAACCACCGCCGGACATGCAAAATGACCTGCCAGCTACGCCAGAACCACTTGGCGAACACTCCGGAATCACCTGTCGGGCATGCCGGAACCATCTCTCAGACGTGCCAGAACCATGTTCCGGACATGCCGGAACCACCTGCCGAGCTCACCGGAACCAGCTGCTGGACACGCCAGAACCACTCTGCAGACACTCCGGAATCGCATGCCAGGCATTCCGGAACCACCTCTCAGAGGTGCCAGAAGCAAATGCCGGACACTCCGGTATCACCTGCCGAGCATGCCGGAACCACCTCTCAGAGGTGCCAGAACCACATGCCGGACACTCCGGAATCACCTGCCGGGCATGCCGGAACCACCTGCTGGACATGCCGGAACCACCGTCTCGACTCGCCGGAACCATTGTCGGACATGCAAAATCACCTGCCGGCTACGCCAGAACCACTTGGCAAACACTCCGGAATCAGCTGTCGGGCATGCCAGAACCACCTCTCAGACTTGCCAGAACCATGTTCCGGACTCGCCGGTACCACCTGCCGAGTATGCCGGAACCACCTGATCCACTCCCCAGAACCACCTGCTGGACACGCCAAAATCACCTGCCGGCTACCCCAGAACCACGCGGCAGACACTCCGGAATCACCTGCCGGGCTGGCTGGAACCACCTGCCGGTCACGCCAACATCACCTTTCAGCTACGCCAGAACCACTTGGCGGACACTCCGGAAACACCTGCTCAACTAGCCGGAACCACCTTCCTGACACGCCAAAATCACCTGCCAGGTATACAAGAACTACTTGGTGGACACTCCGGAATCATTTGCCGGACATGCCAGAACCAGCTCTGAGACACACCAGAACCACATGCCAGAGACGCCGGAAGCACCAGCAGAGCATGCCTGAGCCACCTGCTCGACTCGCAGGAAACACCTGTCCGACATGCCAAAACCACCTGCCGGGTACGCCAGAAACACTTGGCGGACACTCCGGAATCACCTGTCGGGCATGCCAGAACCACCTCTCAGACCTGCCATAACCATGTTCTGCACACGCCGGTACCACCTGCCGAGTATGCCGGAACCACCTGATCCACTCCCCAGAACCACCTAGTGGACACGCCAAAATCAACTGCCGGCTACGCCAGAAGCACTCGGCAGACACTCCGGAGTAACATGCCAGGCATTCCGGAACCACCTCTCAGAGGTGCCAGAACCACATGCCGGACACTCCGGAATCACCTGCCTGGCATCCCGGAACCATCTCTCAGACGTGCCACAACCACGTGCCAGAGAGACCGGAAGCACCTGACGAGCTCGCCGGAACAACCTGCTGGACATGCCGGAACCACCTGCCTCACAGGCCAAAATCATATGCTGGATACGCCAAAACCACTTGGCGGACACTCCAGAATCACCTGCCGGGCATGAAAGCAGAACCTCTCAGAAGTGCCAGAAGCACGTGCTGGAAAGGCCGGAACCATCTCCCGGACAGACCGGAAACACAGGAAACACTCGCCGGAACCACCTGCTTGACTCACCGGTCCCACCTGCCGGACACACCAAAATCACCTGCCCGCTACACCAGAACCACTTGGCGGACAAGCCGGAATCACGTGAAGTGCATGGCGACACAACCTCTCAGACGTGCCAGAACCTCGTGCCGGACACACCAGAACCACCTGCTGGACAGACCGGAACCACCTGCCGGAAATGCCGGAACCACCGGCTCCACTCGCCGGAACCATTTCCGGACATGCAAATCACCTGCCGGCTACGCCAGAACCACTTGGCGAACACTCTGAAATCACCTGCCGGGCATGGCGGAACCACCTCTCAGACATGCCGGAACCACATGCCAATGACAGCGGAATCTCCTGCCGAGCACGCCAGAACCACCTGCTGGACACGCCAAAATCACCTGCCGGCTACGCCACAACCATTTGGTAACACTTTGGAATCACCTGCCGGGCTGGCTGGAACCACCTGCCGGTAACGCCAACATCACCTGCCAGCTATGCCAGAACCACTTGGCGGACACCATGGAAACACCTGTCGGGCCGGCCGGAACCACCTATCAGACGTGCCAGAACCATGTGCCTGAGATGCCGGAACCACAACCCGAACAGACCGAAACCACCTGCCAGACACGCCTGAACAACCTGCCGAGCACGCCGGAACCACCTACTCGACGCGCCGGAACCACCTATCTGACACGCCAAAATCACCTTCCGGGAATGCCACAACCACTTGGTGGACACTACGGAATCATCTGCCGGACATGCCAGAACCAGCCCTCAGACACACCAGAACCACGTGCCAGACACGCCGGAAGCACCTGCTGATCATCCCTGAGCCAAATGCTCGACTTGCAAGAAATACCTGCCAGACACGCCAAAATCACCTGCCGGGTATGCAAGAACCACGTGGCGGACACTCCGGAATCACCTGCCTGGCATGCCGGAACCATCTCTCACACGTGCCAGAACCATGTTCCGGACACGCTGGTACCACCCGCCGAGCTCGCCGGAACCACCTGCTGGACACGCCAAAATCACCTGCTGGCTACGCCAGAACCACTCGGCAGACACTCCGGAATCACCTGCCGGGCTGGCTGGAACCACCTTCCGGTCACGCCAACATCACCTTTCAGCTACGCCAGAACCACTTGGCGGACACTCCGGAAACACCTCTCCGGCCGGCCGGAACCACCTCTCAGATGTGCCAGAACCATGTGCCTGAGATGCCGGAACCACTCCCCGAACAGACCGAAACCACCTGCCAGACCTGCCTGAATCCCCTGGCGAGCACGCCTGATCCACCTGCTCAACTAGCCGGAACCGCCGTCCTGACACGCCAAAATCACCTGCCGGCTACGCCACAACCATTTGGTGAACTCTTCGGAATCACCTCCCGGGCTGGCTCCAGAACCACTCGGCAGACACTCCGGAACCACCTGCCGGGCATGGCGGAATCACCTCTCAGACATGCCGGAACCTCATGCCAATGACACCGGAAGCAGCTGCCGAGCACGCCAGAACCACCTGCTCGACTCGCCAAAACCACCCGCTGGACACGCCAAAATCACCTGCCGGCTACGCCACAACCATTTGGTGAACTCTTCGGAATCGCCTGCCGGGCTTTCTGGAACCACCTGCCGGTCACGCCAACATCACCTGCCAGCTATGCCAGAACCACTTGGCGGACACCATGGAAACACCTGTCGTGCCGGCCGGAACCACTTCTCAGACGTGCCAGAACCATGTGCCTGAGATGCTGGAACCACTCCCCGAACAGACCGAAACCACCTGCCACACCTGCCTGAACCCCCTTGCGAGCACGCCTGATCCACCTGCTCAACTAGCCGGAACCAACTTCCTGACACGCCAAAATAACCTGCCAGGTATACCAGAACCACTTGGTGGACACTCCGGAATCATCTGCCAGACATGCCAGAACCAGCTCTCAGACACACCAGAACCACGTGCCAGAGACGCCGGAAGCACCAGCTGAGCATGCCTGAGCCACCTGCTCGACTCGCAAGATACACCTGTCGGACATGCCAAAATGAGCTGCCTGGTACGCCAGAAACACTTGGCGGACGCTCCGGAATCACCTGTCGGGCATGCCGGAACCACCTCTCAGACATGCCAGAACCATGTTCTGGACACGCCGGTAGCACCTGCCAAGTATGCCGGAACCAGCTGATCCACTCCCCAGAACCACCTAGTGGACACACCAAAATCAACTGCCGGCTACGCCAGAACCACTCGGCAGACGCTCCGGAATCACATGCCAGGCATTCCGGAACGACCTCTCAGAGGTGCCAGAACCAAATGCCGGACACTCCGGAATCACCTGCCGGGCATGCCGGAACCACCTCTCAGAGGTGCCAGAACCACATGCCGGACACTCCGGAATCACCTGCCGGGCATGCTGTAACCACGTGCTGGACAAGCCGGAACCACCTGCCGGACATGCCGGAACCACCTGCCGGACATGCCGGAACCAGTGGCTCGACTCGCCAAAACCACCTGCTGGACACGCCAAAATCACCTGCCGGCTACGCCAGAACCACTCGGCAGACACTCCGGAATCACCTGCCGGGCTTGCTGGAACCACCTGCCGGTCACGCCAACATCACCTGCCAGCTACGCCAGAACCACTTGGCGAGCACTCCGGAAGCACCTGCCGAGCACGCCGGAACCACCTGCTCAACTCGTCTGAACCACCTGCCGGACATGCCAAAATCACCTTCCGGCTACGCCAAAACCACTTTGTGGACTCTCTGGAATCACGTGCCGGGCATCATAGAACCACCTCTCAGACGTGCCGGAACAACGTGCCGGACACACCGGATACCCCTCCCCGTAAGACCGGAACCACCTCTCAGAAGTGCCAGAAGCACGTGCCGGAGACGCCGGAAGAACCTGCCTAGCACGTCGGAACCACCTGCTGAAGTCGCCTGAACCACCTGCGGGACACGCCAAAATCACCTGCCGGCTACGCCAGAACCACTCGGCAGACACTCCGGAATCACATGCCAGGCATTCCGGATCCACGTCTCAGAGGTGCCAGAACCACATGCCATACACTCTGCAGTCACCTGCCGGGCATGCCGGAACCACCTCTCAGACGTGCCAGAACCATTTGCCGGACACGCCGGAACCACCTGCCGAGTATGCCGGAAACACCTGCTCCACTCCCCAGAACCACCTGCTGGACACGCCAAAATCACCTGCCGGCTACACCAGAACCGCTCGGCAGACACTCCGGAACCACCTCCAGGACAGACGGAACCACCTGCCGGACATGCCGGAACCACCTGCTTGACTCGCCAGAACCACCTGCCGGACACGCCAGAATCACCACCCGGCTACGCTACAACCACTTGTCGGACACTCCGGAATCACCTGCCGGGCATGCTGGAACCACCTCTCAGAGGTGCCACAACCACATGCCGGAGACAGCGGAAGCACCTTCCGAGAATGCCGGAAGTGCCTGATCTACTCCCCAGAACCACCTGCCAGACACGCCAAAATCACCTGCCGGGTACGCCAGAACCACGTGGCGGACACTCCGGAATCACCTGTCGGGCATGCCGGAACCAACTCTCAGACGTGCCAGAACCTCGTGCCGGACACGCCAGAACCACCTGCCCGACAGACCGGAAACACCTGCTGGACACGCCGGAACCACCGGCTCGACTCGCCGGAACCACCGCCGGACATGCAAAATGACCTGCCGGCTATGCCAGAACCACTTGGCGAACACTCCGGAATCACCTCTAGGGCATGCCGGAACCACCTCTCAGACTTGCCGGAACCATGATCCGGACACGCCGGTACCACCTGCCGAGTATGCCGGAACACCTGATCAACTCCCCAGAACCACCTGCTGGACACGCCAGAATCACCTGCCGGCTACGCCAGAACCACTCTGCAGACACTCCGGAAACACCTGCCTGGCATGCCGGAACCATCTCTCAGACGTGCCAGAACCATGTTCCGGACACGCCGGTACCACCTGCCGAGCTCGCCGGAACCACCTGCTGGACACGCCAAATTCACCTGCCGGCTACGCCAGAACCACTCGGCAGACACTCCGGAATCACCTGCCGGGCTGGCTGGAACCACCTGCCGGTCACGCCAACATCACCTTTCAGCTACGCCAGAACCACTTGGCGGACACTCCGGAAACACCTGTCGGGCCGGCCGGAACCACCTCTCAGACGTGTTCAGAACCATGTGCCTGAGATGCCGGAACCACTCCCCGAACAGACCGAAACCACCTGCCAGACCCGCCTGAATCCCCTGGCGAGCACGCCTGATCCACCTGCTCAACTAGCCGGAACCACCTTCCTGACACGCCAAAATCACCTGCCAGGTCTACCAGAACCACTTGGTGGACACTCCGGAATCATCTTCTGGACATGCCAGAACCTGCTCTCAGACACACCAGAACCACGTGCCAGAGACGCCGGTAGCACCAGCTGAGCATGCCTGAGCCACCTGCTCGACTAGCAAGAAACACCTGTCGGACATGCAAAAATCACCAGCCGGGTACGCCAGAACCACGTGGCAGACACTTCAGTATCACCTGTCGGGCATGCCGGAACGACCTCTCAGAGGTTCCCGAACCACATGCTGGACACTCCGGAATCACCTGCCAGGCATGCCGGCACCATCTCTCAGACGTGCCAGAACCATGTTCCGGACACACCAGTACCACCTGTCGAGCTCGCCGGAACCACTTGCTGGACACGCCAAAATCACCTGCTGGCTATGCCAGAACCACTCGGAAGACACTCCGGAATCACCTGCCGGGCTTGCTGGAACCACCTGCTGGTCTCGCCAACATCACATTTCAGCTACGCCATAACCACTTGGCGGACACTCCGGAAACTCCTGTCGGGCCGGCCGGAACCACCTGTCAGACGTGCCAGAACCATGTGCCTGAGATGCCGGAACCACTCCCCGAACAGACCGAAACCACCTGCCAGACCCGCCTGAACAACCTGCCGAGCACGCCGGAACCACCTACTCGACTCGCCTGAACCACCTACCTGACACGCTAAAATCACCTGCCGGGTATGCCACAACCACTTGGTGGACACTCCGGAATCATCTGCCGGACATGCCAGAACCAGCTCTCAGACACAGCAGAACCACGTGCCAGAGACACCGGAAGCACCAGCTGAGCATGCCTGAGCCACCTGCTCGACTCGCAAGAAACACCTGTCGGACATGCCAAAATCACCTGCCGGGTATGCCAGAAACACTTGGCGGACACTCCGGAATCACCTGTCGGGCATTCCGGAACCACCTCTCAGACTTGCCAGAACCATGTTTTGGACACTCCGGTACCACCTGCCGAGTATGCCGGAACCAGCTGATCCACTCCCCAGAACCACCTAGTGGACACGCCAAAATAAACTGCCGGCTACGCCAGAACCACTCTTCAGACACTCCGGAATCACATGCCAGGCATTCCGGAACCACCTCTCAGAGGTGCCAGAACCACATGCCGGAGACTCCGGAATCACCTGCCGGGCATGCCGGAACCACCTCTCATATGTGCCAGAACCATATGCCGGACACTCCGGAATCACCTGTCGGGCATGCCGGAACGACCTCTCAGAGGTGCCCGAACCACATGCCGGAGACTCCAGAATCACCTGCCGGGAATGCCGGAACCATGTGTCACACGTGCCACAACCACGTGCCGGAGAGACTGGAAGTACCTGCAGAGCTCGCCGGAACCACCTGCCTGACAGGCCAAAATCATATGCCAGCTACGCCAAAACCACTTGGTGGAAACTCCCGAATCACCTTGAGGGTATGCCGGAACCACGTCATGGACAGACTGCAAAAACCTGCCGGACCTGCCTGAACCACCTGCCGAGCACACTGGAACCACCTGTTCGACTCACCAGAGCCACCTGCCGGACACACCAGAAACACCTGCGGGTTACGCCAGAACCACTTGGAGGACTCACCGGGATCACCTGGCGGGCATGCTGGAACCACCTCTCAGACGTGCCAGAAGCATGTGCCGGACATCCCAGAACCACCTGCCGAGCTCGCCGGAACCACCTGCTGTACATGCCGGAACCACCTGCCTGAAAGGCCAAAATCACCTGCCGGCTATGCCAAAACCACTTGGCAGACACTCCAGAATCACCTGCCGGGCATGCCAGCACAGCCACTCAGAAGTTCCAGAAGCACGTGCCGGACAGGCCGGAACCATCTCCCGGACAGACCAGAAACACAGGAAACACTCGCCGGAACCACCTGCTTGACTCACCAGTACCACCTGATGGACACGCCAAAATCACCTGCCGTCTATCCCAGAATCACACGGCCGACACTCTGGAACCACCTCCAGGATAGACCGGAACCACCTGACGGACAAGCCGGAACCACCTGCTTGACTCACCAGAACCACCTGACAGACACGCCGAAATCACCAGCCGGCTACGCCACAACCACTTGTCAGACACTCCGGAATCACCTGCCGGGCATGCTGGAACCACCTCTCAGAGGTGCCAAAAACACATGCCGGAGACAGCCGAAGCACCTGCCGAGAATGCCGGAAGTTCCGGATCCACTCCACAGAACCACCTGCAGTACACGCCAAAATCACCTGCAGGCAACGCCAGAACCACTCGGCAGAAAACTCTGGAACCACCTGCAGGACAGACCGGAACCACCTGCCGGACACGCCGGGACCTCCTGCTTGACTCACCTGTCTCACCTCATGGACACGCCCAAATCACCTGCCCGCTACATCAGAACCACTTGGTGGACAAGCTGGAATCACGTGAAGGGCATGCTGACACAACCTCTCAGACGTGCCAGAACCTCGTGCTGGACACCCCAGAACCACCTGCCGTACAGACCGGAACCACCTGCCGGACACGCCGGAACCACCGGCTTGAGTCGCCGGAATCACCACCGGACATGCAAAATCACCTGCCAGCTACGCCAGAACCACGTGGCGAACACTCTGGAATCACCCGCCGGGCATGCCACAACGACCTCTCAGACATGCCACAACCACATGCCAATGACACCGGAAGCACCTGCCGAGCACGCCGGAACCACCTGCTCGACTCGCCAGAACCACCTGCCAGACACACCAAAATCACCTGTCGGCTACGCCGCATCCAGTTGGTGAACACTTCGGAATCACCTGCCGGGCTGGCTGGAACCACCTGCCGGTCACGCCAACATCACCTGCCAGCTACGCAAGAACCACTTGGCGGACACGCCAAAATCACCTACCAGCTACGCCACAACCAGTTGGTGAACACTTCGGAATCACCTGCCGTTCTGTCTGGAACCTCCTGCCGGTCATGCCAACATCACCTGCCAGCTACGCCAGAACCACTTGGCGGACACTCCGGAAACACCTCTCAGACGTGCCAGAACCATGTGCCTGAGATGCCAGAACCACACCCCGAACAGACCGAAACCACCTGCCAGACCCGTCTGAACCACCTGCCGAGCACGCCAGATCCACCTGCTGAGCATGCCGGAACAACCTGCTCGACTCGCTGGAGCCACCTGCCGGACATGCCAAAATCAGCTGCCGGCTATGCCAGAACCACTTGCCGGACACTCCAAAATCACCTGTCTGGCGTGCCGGAACCACCTCTCATACGTACCAGAACCACGTGCAGGAGACGCCGGAAGCACCTGCCAAGCATGCCAGAACCACCTGATCCACTCCCCAGAACCACCTGCTGGACCCGCCTGAACCACCTGCCAGCTACGCGGGAACCACTTGGCGGACACTCCGCAATCACCTGCCGTGCATGCCGGAACCACCCCTCAGACGTGCCTGAAAAACGTGCCGGACACGCCGGAACCACCTCCCGGACTAACCGGAACCACATTTCGGACATTCCTGAACCACCTTACGAGCACGCTGGAACCACCTGCTCGACTCGCTGGAACCATCTGCTGGATACACCAAAATCACCTGCCGGCTACGCCAGAACCACTTGCCGACACTCCGGAATAACCTGCCATTCATCCTGGAACCGCCCCTCAGATGTGCCAGAACCAGGTGCTGGACGCCCCGGACCACTTCCGTGAAAGACTGGAACCACCTGCTGAGCATTCTGGAAACACCTGCTCGACTCCCGGGAACCGCCACTGGGGAAACTGTCATAGAAATGCAGGTAAAACGGCCTTTCTTGCCAGCCCTTAACTCGACACTTTAGAACTTCTGCTTCTGTCACAATTGCACCTTGCCAACCCGGCTCAGACGAAATGCCTACATCTTCCCCTGAAGCAACTGGGCTGACTCCCAAATGATTGAGCGTCCACATGCTTAGGAGGCGATAGACTGCACGCCTTTTTCCAACCACCATTGTGCACTGCTGGAGAGAGTGTCGGAAAGCAGCTATGTCAGAAAGACCCCTTTGCTCTCAGCCGTGCCCTCCATTGCTCTAGACGTGGAATGCACAATGCACTGGCTCCCGCCCTCAAGGGGCGACAAGCCACAGACCACCTTGCTTCCATCTCTTTAGGAAGCTGAGAAGGAATTCGCTTGCAACAGTGATCTTACAGAGTCCAGGGAACATCTCATACAAAGGCAGCTGAAACGCCGTTTCTTTTCCGCCCTTAACTTGCCGAATTGGAACTTCTGTTTCTGCCACATTTCCACCTTGCCATCCGGGCTCCGACGAAATGCCTACATCTTCCCCTTCAGCAACGGGGACGAGGCCCATATGACTGTGCTTCCACATGCTTAAGAGGAGAGAGACAGGCTTTTTACAATCACGATTGTGCACTGGTGGAGAGAGTGTCAGAAAGCACCTATGTCAGAAAGGTCCCTTTGATCTCAGCCATGCCCTGAATTGCTGTAGAGGAGGAAGGCACAATGCACTGCCTCTGGCTCCACCCCTCAATGGCAGACGAACCACACACCTTCTTGCGTCCAGCTCTTTAGGACGCTGAGAAAGAGCTCGCATTCCATAGTGCTCTTAGAGCGTCCAGGGAACATCTCATACAAAGGCAGCTGAACGCCGTTTCTTCCAGCACTTCACTCGCCGATCTGGAACATCTGCATGTGCCACATTTCCACCTTGTCAAGCCGGCTCAGACGAAATGCCTACAACTTCCCCTTAAGCAATGAGGACGAGGCCCGAATGATTGTGGTTCCACCTGCTTAGTAGGAGAGAGACAATAGGCTGTTAACCAACCGCCCTTGAGCAATGGTTGGGGGAGTGTCAGAAAGCACCAATGTCAGAAAGGGCCCTTTGCTCTCAGCCGTGCCCTCCATTGCTCTAGAGGTGGAGGGCACAAAGCACTGCCTCCATCCTTCAATTGGAGACAAGCCATAAACTGTCTTGCCTCCAGCTCTTTAGGAAGCTGACAAACAACTCGCTTTCCACAGTCCTGTTACAGCAGACCAGGGAACTTCTCATACAAAGGCAGCTCAAATGGCATTTCTTCCCAGCCCTTCACTCGCAGCTTTAGGACTTCTGCTTCTGCCGCAATTCCACCTTGCCAACCCGGCTCAGACGAAATGACTACATCTTCCCCTGAAGCAACTGGGCTGACTCCCAAATGATTGAGCGTCCACATGCTTAGGAGGCGATAGACTGCACGCCTTTTTCCAACCACCATTGTGCACTGCTGGAGAGAGTGTCGGAAAGCAGCTATGTCAGAAAGACCCCTTTGCTCTCAGCCGTGCCCTCCATTGCTCTAGACGTGGAATGCACAATGCACTGGCTCCCGCCCTCAAGGGGCGACAAGCCACAGACCACCTTGCTTCCATCTCTTTAGGAAGCTGAGAAGGAATTCTCTTGCAACAGTGATCTTACAGAGTCCAGGGAACATCTCATACAAAGGCAGCTGAAACGCCGTTTCTTTTCCGCCCTTAACTTGCCGATTTGGAACTTCTGTTTCTGCCACATTTCCACCTTGCCATCCGTGCTCCGACGAAATGCCTACATCTTCCCCTTCAGCAACGGGGACGAGGCCCATATGACTGTGCTTCCACATGCTTAAGAGGAGAGAGACAGGCTTTTTACAATCACGATTGTGCACTGGTGGAGAGAGTGTCAGAAAGCACCTATGTCAGAAAGGTCCCTTTGATCTCAGCCATGCCCTGAATTGCTGTAGAGGAGGAAGGCACAATGCACTGCCTCTGGCTCCACCCCTCAATGGCAGACGAACCACACACCTTCTTGCGTCCAGCTCTTTAGGACGCTGAGAAAGAGCTCGCATTCCATAGTGCTCTTAGAGCGTCCAGGGAACATCTCATACAAAGGCAGCTGAACGCCGTTTCTTCCAGCACTTCACTCGCCGATCTGGAACATCTGCATGTGCCACATTTCCACCTTGTCAAGCCGGCTCAGACGAAATGCCTACAACTTCCCCTTAAGCAATGAGGACGAGGCCCGAATGATTGTGGTTCCACCTGCTTAGTAGGAGAGAGACAATAGGCTGTTAACCAACCGCCCTTGAGCAATGGTTGGGGGAGTGTCAGAAAGCACCAATGTCAGAAAGGGCCCTTTGCTCTCAGCCGTGCCCTCCATTGCTCTAGAGGTGGAGGGCACAAAGCACTGCCTCCATCCTTCAATTGGAGACAAGCCATAAACTGTCTTGCCTCCAGCTCTTTAGGAAGCTGACAAACAACTCGCTTTCCACAGTCCTGTTACAGCAGACCAGGGAACTTCTCATACAAAGGCAGCTCAAATGGCATTTCTTCCCAGCCCTTCACACGCAGCTTTAGGACTTCTGCTTCTGCCGCAATTCCACCTTGCCAACCCGGCTCAGACGAAATGACTACATCTTCCCCTGAAGCAACTGGGCTGACTCCCAAATGATTGAGCGTCCACGTGCTTAGGAGGCGATAGACTGCACGCCTTTTTCCAACCACCATTGTGCACTGCTGGAGAGAGTGTCGGAAAGCAGCTATGTCAGAAAGACCCCTTTGCTCTCAGCCGTGCCCTTCATTGCTCTAGACGTGGAATGCACAAGGCACTGGCTCCCCCCCTCAAAGGGGCGACAAGCCACAGACCATCTTCCTTCCATCTCTTTAGGAAGCTGAGGAAGAACTCGCTTTCAACAGTGCTCTTTCTGTGTGCTGGCAACATCTCATACAAAGGCAGCTGATATGCCATTTCTTTTCAGCGCTTAACTCGCAGATTTGGATCTTCTGCTCCTGCGACATTTCCACCTTGACAACCCGGCTCAGACGAAATGTCTACATCTTCCCCTTCAGCAACGGGGATGAGGCCCAGATGACTGTGCTTCCGCATGCTTAGCAGGAGCAGACAATAGGCTTTTTACAAACCGCCATTGTGCACTGGGTCAGAGAGTGTCAGAATGCACCTATGTCAGAAAGGGCCCTTTGCTCTCAGCCGTGCCCTCCATTGCTCTAGAGGTGGAAGGCACAAAGCACTGCCTCCATCCTTCAATTGGAGACAAGCCATAAACTGTCCTGCTTCCAGCTCTTTAGGAAGCTGGGAAAGCACTCGCATTCCACAGTGCTCTTACAGCGTCCTGGGAACGTCTCATACAAAGGCAGCTGAACACCATGTCTTTTCAGCCCTTAACTCACCAATCTGCAACATCTGCTTCTGCCGCATTTCCACCTTGCCAACCCGGATCAGACGAAATGCCTACATCTTCCCCTGAAGCGACTGTGCTGATTCCCAAATGATTGAGCATCCACATGCTTAGGAGGCGATAAACTGCATGCCTGTTTCCAACCACCATTTTACACTGCTTAGAGAGCGTCGGAAAGCAGCTATGTCAGAAAGGCCCCTTTGCTCTCAGCCATGCCCTCCATTGCTCTCGAGGTGGAGGGCACAAGGCTCTGGATCCACCCCTCAATGGGATACAAACCACATCATTTCCTGCTTCCAGCTCTTTAGGAACTGGAGAAAAAACTCCCTTTCCACAGTGCTCTTACAGCGTCCTGGGAAAATCTCATACAAAGGAGGCTGAACGCCGTTTCTTTTCGGCACTTCACTCGCCAGTCTGGGACATCTGCATCCTGCACGTTTCCACCTTGCCAACCCGGCTCAGACGAAATGCCTACAACTTACCCTTGAGCAATGGGGATGAGGCCCATAGGATTGTGGTTCCACATGCTGAGGAGGAGAGAGACAATAGGCTTTTAACTAACCACGAAGTGCAACGGTTGGGAGAGTGTCAGAAAGCACCAATGGCAGAAAGGCCCCTTTACTCTCAGCCGCGCCCTCCATTGCTGTAGAGGTGGAAGGCACAAAGCACTGCCTCCATCCTTCAATGGGAGACAAGCCATAAACTGTCTTGCCTCCAGCTCTTTAGGAAGCTGGGAAAGAACTCGCTTTCCACAGTGCTGTTACAGCATACGAGGAAACTCTCATACAGAGGCAGCTCAAACGCCATTTCTTCCCAGTGCTTAATTTGCCGCTTTAGGACTTCCGCTTCTGCCACAGTTCCACCTTGCCAACCCGGCTCAGACGAAATGCCTACATCTTCCCCTTAAGCAACGGGGGCGAAGCCCACATGATTGTGCTGCCACATGCTTAGAAGGAGCAGACAGTAGGCTTTTTACAAACCGCCATTGTGCACTGGGTCAGAGAGTGTCTGAATGCACCTATGTCAGAAAGGGCCCTTTGCTCTCAGCCGTGCCCTCCATTGCTCTAGAGGTGGAAGGCACAAAGCACTGCCTCCATCCTTCAGTGGGAGACAAGCCATAAACTGTCTTGCCTCCAGCTCTTTAGGAAGCTGACAAACAACTCGCTTTCCACAGTCCTTTTACAGCAGACCGGGGAACTTCTCATACAAAGGCAGCTCAAATGGCATTTCTTCTCAGCCCTTAACTCGCAGCTTTAGTACTCCTGCTTCTGCCGCAATTCCACCTTGCCAACCCGGCTCAGACGAAATGCCTACATCTTCCCCTTGAGCAATGGGGATGAGGCCCATAGGATTGTGGTTCCACATGCTGAGGAGGAGAGAGACAATAGGCTTTTAACTAACCACGAAGTGCAATGGTTGGGAGAGTGGCAGAAAGCACCAATATGAGAAAGACCCCTTTACTGTCAGCTGCGCCCTCCATTGCTGTAGAGTTGTAAGGCACAAAGCACTGCCTCCCTCCTTCAACGGGAGACAAGCCATAAACTCTCTTGCCTCCAGCTCTTTAGGAAGCTGGAAAGAACTCGCTTTCCACAGTGCTCTTACAGCATACGAGGAAACTCTCATGCAGAGGCAGCTCAAACGCCATTTCTTCCCTGTGCTTAACTGGCCGCTTTAGGACTTCCGCTTCTGCAACCGTTCCACCTTGCCAACCCGGCTCAGACGAAATGCCTACATCTTACCCTTAAGCAACGGGGGCGAAGCCCACATGATTGTGCTGCCACATGCTTCGCAGAAGCAGACAATGGGCTTTTTACAAACCGCCATTGTGCACTGGGTCAGAGAGTGTCAGAATGCACCTATGTCAGAAAGGGCCCTTTGCTCTCAGCCGTGCCCTCCATTGCTCTAGAGGTGGAAGGCACAAAGCACTGCCTCCATCCTTCAATTGGAGACAAGCCACAAACTGTCTTGCCTCCAGCTCTTTAGGAAGCTGACAAACAACTCGCTTTCAACAGTCCTGATACAGCAGACAGGGGAACTTCTCATACGAAGGCAGCTCAAATGGCATTTCTTCCCAGCCCTTAACTCGCAGCTTTAGGACTCCTGCTTCTGCCACAATTCCACCTTGCCAATCCGGCTCCGACGAAATGCCTACATCTTCCCATGAAGCAACTGGGCTGAGTGGCAAATGATTGAGCGTCCACGTGCTTAGGAGGCGATGGACTGCACGCCTTTTTCCAACCACCATTGCGCACTGCTGGAGAGAGTGTCGGAAAGCAGCTATGTCAGAAAGACCCCTTTGCTCTCAGCCGTGCCCTTCATTGCTCTAGACGTGGAATGCACAAATCACTGGCTCCCCCCCTCAAGGGGCGACAAAACACAGACCATCTTCCTTCCATCTCTTTAGGAAGCTGAGCAAGAACTCGCTTTCAACAGTGCTCTTTCTGTGTGCTGGCAACATCTCATACAAAGTCAGCTGATATGCCATTTCTTTTCAGCGCTTAACTCGCAGATTTGGAACTTCTGCTCCTGCCACATTTCCAGCTTGCCAACCCGCCTCAGACGAAATGTCTACATCTTCCCCTTCGGCAACGGGGACGAGGCCCACATGACTGTGCTTCCGCATGCTTAGCAGGAGCAGACAATCGGTTTTTACAAACCGCCATTGTGCACTGGGTCAGAGAGAGTCAGAATGCACCTATGTCAGAAAGGGCCCTTTGCTCTCAGCCGTGCCCTCCATTGCTCTAGAGGAGGAAGGCACAAAACACTGCCTCCATCCTTCAATTGGAGACAAGCCAGCAACTGTCCTGCTTCCAGCTCTTTAGGAAGCTGGGAAAGCACTCGCATTCCACAGTGCTCTTACAGCGTCCTGGGAACGTCTCATACAAAGGCAGCTGAACACCGTGTCTTTTCAGCCCTTAACTCACCAATCTGCAACATCTGCTTCTGCCGCATTTCCACCTTGCCAACCCGGCTCAGACGAAATGCCTACATCTTCCCCTGAAGCGACTGTGCTGATTCCCAAATGATTGAGCATCCACATGCTTAGGAGGCGATAAACTGCAAGCCTTTTTCCAACCACCATTTTACACTGCTTAGAGAGCGTCGGAAAGCAGCTATGTCAGAAAGGCCCCTTTGCTCTCAGCCATGCCCTCCATTGCTCTCGAGGTGGATGGCACAAGGCACTGGTTCTGGATCCACCCCTCAATGGGAGACAAACCACATCTTGGCCTGCTTCCAGCTCTTTAGGAAGTGGAGAAAAAACTCCCTTTCCACAGTGCTCTTACAGCGTCCTGGGAACATCTCATACAAAGGAGGCTCAACGCCGTTTCTTTTCAGCACTTCACTCGCCAGTCTGGGACATCTGCATCCTGCACGTTTCCACCTTGCCAACCCGGCTCAGACGAAATGCCTACGGCTTCCCCTTGAGAAATGGGGATGAGGACCATAGGATTGTGGTTCCACATGCTGAGGAGGAGAGAGACAATAGGCTTTTAACTAACCACGAATTGCAACGGTTGGGAGAGTGTCAGAAAGCACCAATGGCAGAAAGGCCCCTTTACTATCAGCCGCTCCCTCCATTGCTGTAGAGGTGGAAGGCACAAAGCACTGCCTCCATAATTCAATGGGAGACAAGCCATAAACTGTCTTGCCTCCAGCTCTTTAGGAAGCTGGAAAAGAACTCGCTTTCCACAGTGCTGTTACAGCATACGAGGAAACTCTCATACAGAGGCAGCTCAAACGCCATTTCCTCGCAGTGCTTAACTGGCCTCTTTAGGACTTCCGCTTCTGCCACAGTTCCACCTTGCCAACCCGCCTCAGACGAAATGCCTACATCTTCCCCTTGAGCAACGGGGGTGAAGCCCACATGATTGTGCTTCCACATGCTTTCCCGGAGTAGACAATAGGCTTTTTACAAACCGCCATTGTGCACTGGGTCAAAGAGTGTCAGAATGCACTTATGTCAGAAGGGGTCCTTTGCTCTCAGCCATGCCCTCCATTGCTCTAGAGGTGGAAGGCACAAAGCACTGCCTCCATCCTCCAATTGGAGACAAGCCATAAACTGTCTTGCCTCCAGCTCTTTAGGAAGCTGACTAACAACTCGCTTTCCACAGTCCTGTTACAGCAGACCGGTTAACATCTCATACAAAGGCAGCTCAAATGGCATTTCTTCCCAGCCCTTAACTCGCAGCTTAGGACTCCTGCTTCTGCCGAAATTCCACCTTGCCAACCCGGCTCAGAAGAAATGCCTACATCTTCCCCTGAAGCAACTGGGCTGAGTCCCAAATGATTGAGCGTCCACGTGCTTAGGAGGCGATAGACTGCAGGCCTTTTTCCAGCCACCATTGTGCACTGCTGGAGAGAGTGTCGGAAAGCAGCTATGTCAGAAAGACCCCTTTGCTCTCAGCCATGCCCTTCATTGCTCTAGACTTGGAATGCACAATGCACTGGCTTCCCCCCTCAAGGGGCGATAAGCCACAGACCATCGTCCTTCCATCTCTTTAGGAAGCTGAGCAAGAACTCGCTTTCAACAGTGCTCTTTCTGTGTCCTGGCAACATCTCATACAAAGGCAGCTGATATGCCATTTCTTTTCAGCGCTTAACTCGCAGATTTGGAACTTCTGCTCCTGCCACATTTCCAGCTTGCCAACCCGCCTCAGAAGAAATGTCTACATCTTCCCCTTCAGCAACGGGGACGAGGCCCAGATGACTGTGCTTCCGCATGCTTAGCAGGAGCAGACAGTAGGCTTTTTACAAACCGCCATTGTGCACTGGGTCAGAGAGTGTCAGAATGCACCTATGTCAGAAAGGGCCCTTTGCTCTCAGCCGTGCCCTCCATTGCTCTAGAGGTGGAAGGCACAAAGCACTGCCTCCATCCTTCTATTGGAGACAAGCCAGCAACTGGCCTGCTTCCAGCACTTTAGGAAGCTGGGAAAGCACTCGCATTCCACCGTGCTCTTACAGTGCCCTGGGAACGTCTCCTACAAAGGCAGCTGAACACCGTGTCTTTTCAGCCCTTAACTCACCAATCTGCAACATCTGCTTCTGCCGCATTTCCACCTTGACAACCCGGCTCAGACGAAATGCCTACATCTTCCCCTCAAGCGACTGTGCTGATTCCCAAATGATTGAGCATCCACATGCTTAGGAGGCGATAAACTGCATGCCTTTTTCCAACCACCATTTTACACTGCTTAGAGAGCGTCGGAAAGCAGCTATGTCAGAAAGGCCCCTTTGCTCTCAGCCATGACCTCCATTTCTCTCGAGGTGGATGGCACAAGGCACTGGTTCTGGATCCACACCTCAATGGGAGACAAACCACATCTTGGCCTGCTTCCAGCTCTTTAGGAATTGGAGAAAAAACTCCCTTTCCACAGTGCTCTTACAGCGTCCTGGGAAAATCTCATACAAAGGAGGCTGAACGCCGTTTCTTTTCGGCACTTCACTCGCCAGTCTGGGACATCTGCATCCTGCACGTTTCCACCTTGCCAACCCGGCTCAGACGAAATGCCTACAACTTACCCTTGAGCAATGGGGATGAGGCCCATAGGATTGTGGTTCCACATGCTGAGGAGGAGAGAGACAATAGGCTTTTAACTAACCACGAAATGCAACGGTTGGGAGAGTGTCAGAAAGCACCAATGGCAGAAAGGCCCCTTTACTCTCAGCCGCGCCCTCCATTGCTGTAGAGGTGGAAGGCACAAAGCACTGCCTCCATCCTTCAATGGGAGACAAGCCATAAACTGTCTTGCCTCCAGCTCTTTAGGAAGCTGGGAAAGAACTCGCTTTCCACAGTGCTGTTACAGCATACGAGGAAACTCTCATACAGAGGCAGCTCAAACGCCATTTCTTCCCAGTGCTTAACTGGCCGCTTTAGGACTTCCGCTTCTGCCACAGTTCCACCTTGCCAACCCGGCTCAGACGAAATGCCTACATCTTCCCCTTAAGCAACGGGGGCGAAGCCCACATGATTGTGCTGCCACATGCTTAGAAGGAGCAGACAGTAGGCTTTTTACAAACCGCCATTGTGCACTGGGTCAGAGAGTGTCTGAATGCACCTATGTCAGAAAGGGCCCTTTGCTCTCAGCCGTGCCCTCCATTGCTCTAGAGGTGGAAGGCACAAAGCACTGCCTCCATCCTTCAGTGGGAGACAAGCCATAAACTGTCTTGCCTCCAGCTCTTTAGGAAGCTGACAAACAACTCGCTTTCCACAGTCCTTTTACAGCAGACCGGGGAACTTCTCATACAAAGGCAGCTCAAATGGCATTTCTTCTCAGCCCTTAACTCGCAGCTTTAGTACTCCTGCTTCTGCCGCAATTCCACCTTGCCAACCCGGCTCAGACGAAATGCCTACATCTTCCCCTTGAGCAATGGGGATGAGGCCCATAGGATTGTGGTTCCACATGCTGAGGAGGAGAGAGACAATAGGCTTTTAACTAACCACGAAGTGCAATGGTTGGGAGAGTGGCAGAAAGCACCAATATGAGAAAGACCCCTTTACTGTCAGCTGCGCCCTCCATTGCTGTAGAGTTGTAAGGCACAAAGCACTGCCTCCCTCCTTCAACGGAAGACAAGCCATAAACTGTCTTGCCTCCAGCTCTTTAGGAAGCTGGAAAGAACTCGCTTTCCACAGTGCTCTTACAGCATACGAGGAAACTCTCATGCTGAGGCAGCTCAAACGCCATTTCTTCCCTGTGCTTAACTGGCCGCTTTAGGACTTCCGCTTCTGCAACCGTTCCACCTTGCCAACCCGGCTCAGACGAAATGCCTACGTCTTACCCTTAAGCAACGGGGGCGAAGCCCACATGATTGTGCTGCCACATGCTTCGCAGAAGCAGACAATGGGCTTTTTACAAACCGCCATTGTGCACTGGGTCAGAGAGTGTCAGAATGCACCTATGTCAGAAAGGGCCCTTTGCTCTCAGCCGTGCCCTCCATTGCTCTAGAGGTGGAAGGCACAAAGCACTGCCTCCATCCTTCAATTGGAGACAAGCCACAAACTGTCTTGCCTCCAGCTCTTTAGGAAGCTGACAAACAACTCGCTTTCAACAGTCCTGATACAGCAGACAGGGGAACTTCTCATACGAAGGCAGCTCAAATGGCATTTCTTCCCAGCCCTTAACTCGCAGCTTTAGGACTCCTGCTTCTGCCACAATTCCACCTTGCCAATCCGGCTCCGACGAAATGCCTACATCTTCCCATGAAGCAACTGGGCTGAGTGGCAAATGATTGAGCGTCCACGTGCTTAGGAGGCGATGGACTGCACGCCTTTTTCCAACCACCATTGCGCACTGCTGGAGAGAGTGTCGGAAAGCAGCTATGTCAGAAAGACCCCTTTGCTCTCAGCCGTGCCCTTCATTGCTCTAGACGTGGAATGCACAAATCACTGGCTCCCCCCCTCAAGGGGCGACAAAACACAGACCATCTTCCTTCCATCTCTTTAGGAAGCTGAGCAAGAACTCGCTTTCAACAGTGCTCTTTCTGTGTGCTGGCAACATCTCATACAAAGTCAGCTGATATGCCATTTCTTTTCAGCGCTTAACTCGCAGATTTGGAACTTCTGCTCCTGCCACATTTCCAGCTTGCCAACCCGCCTCAGACGAAATGTCTACATCTTCCCCTTCGGCAACGGGGACGAGGCCCACATGACTGTGCTTCCGCATGCTTAGCAGGAGCAGACAATCGGTTTTTACAAACCGCCATTGTGCACTGGGTCAGAGAGAGTCAGAATGCACCTATGTCAGAAAGGGCCCTTTGCTCTCAGCCGTGCCCTCCATTGCTCTAGAGGAGGAAGGCACAAAACACTGCCTCCATCCTTCAATTGGAGACAAGCCAGCAACTGTCCTGCTTCCAGCTCTTTAGGAAGCTGGGAAAGCACTCGCATTCCACAGTGCTCTTACAGCGTCCTGGGAACGTCTCATACAAAGGCAGCTGAACACCGTGTCTTTTCAGCCCTTAACTCACCAATCTGCAACATCTGCTTCTGCCGCATTTCCACCTTGCCAACCCGGCTCAGACGAAATGCCTACATCTTCCCCTGAAGCGACTGTGCTGATTCCCAAATGATTGAGCATCCACATGCTTAGGAGGCGATAAACTGCATGCCTTTTTCCAACCACCATTTTACACTGCTTAGAGAGCGTCGGAAAGCAGCTATGTCAGAAAGGCCCCTTTGCTCTCAGCCATGCCCTCCATTGCTCTCGAGGTGGATGGCACAAGGCACTGGTTCTGGATCCACCCCTCAATGGGAGACAAACCACATCTTGGCCTGCTTCCAGCTCTTTAGGAAGTGGAGAAAAAACTCCCTTTCCACAGTGCTCTTACAGCGTCCTGGGAACATCTCATACAAAGGAGGCTCAACGCCGTTTCTTTTCAGCACTTCACTCGCCAGTCTGGGACATCTGCATCCTGCACGTTTCCACCTTGCCAACCCGGCTCAGACGAAATGCCTACGGCTTCCCCTTGAGAAATGGGGATGAGGACCATAGGATTGTGGTTCCACATGCTGAGGAGGAGAGAGACAATAGGCTTTTAACTAACCACGAATTGCAACGGTTGGGAGAGTGTCAGAAAGCACCAATGGCAGAAAGGCCCCTTTACTATCAGCCGCTCCCTCCATTGCTGTAGAGGTGGAAGGCACAAAGCACTGCCTCCATAATTCAATGGGAGACAAGCCATAAACTGTCTTGCCTCCAGCTCTTTAGGAAGCTGGAAAAGAACTCGCTTTCCACAGTGCTGTTACAGCATACGAGGAAACTCTCATACAGAGGCAGCTCAAACGCCATTTCCTCGCAGTGCTTAACTGGCCTCTTTAGGACTTCCGCTTCTGCCACAGTTCCACCTTGCCAACCCGCCTCAGACGAAATGCCTACATCTTCCCCTTGAGCAACGGGGGTGAAGCCCACATGATTGTGCTTCCACATGCTTTCCCGGAGTAGACAATAGGCTTTTTACAAACCGCCATTGTGCACTGGGTCAAAGAGTGTCAGAATGCACTTATGTCAGAAGGGGTCCTTTGCTCTCAGCCATGCCCTCCATTGCTCTAGAGGTGGAAGGCACAAAGCACTGCCTCCATCCTCCAATTGGAGACAAGCCATAAACTGTCTTGCCTCCAGCTCTTTAGGAAGCTGACTAACAACTCGCTTTCCACAGTCCTGTTACAGCAGACCGGTTAACATCTCATACAAAGGCAGCTCAAATGGCATTTCTTCCCAGCCCTTAACTCGCAGCTTAGGACTCCTGCTTCTGCCGAAATTCCACCTTGCCAACCCGGCTCAGAAGAAATGCCTACATCTTCCCCTGAAGCAACTGGGCTGAGTCCCAAATGATTGAGCGTCCACGTGCTTAGGAGGCGATAGACTGCAGGCCTTTTTCCAGCCACCATTGTGCACTGCTGGAGAGAGTGTCGGAAAGCAGCTATGTCAGAAAGACCCCTTTGCTCTCAGCCATGCCCTTCATTGCTCTAGACTTGGAATGCACAATGCACTGGCTTCCCCCCTCAAGGGGCGATAAGCCACAGACCATCGTCCTTCCATCTCTTTAGGAAGCTGAGCAAGAACTCGCTTTCAACAGTGCTCTTTCTGTGTCCTGGCAACATCTCATACAAAGGCAGCTGATATGCCATTTCTTTTCAGCGCTTAACTCGCAGATTTGGAACTTCTGCTCCTGCCACATTTCCAGCTTGCCAACCCGCCTCAGAAGAAATGTCTACATCTTCCCCTTCAGCAACGGGGACGAGGCCCAGATGACTGTGCTTCCGCATGCTTAGCAGGAGCAGACAGTAGGCTTTTTACAAACCGCCATTGTGCACTGGGTCAGAGAGTGTCAGAATGCACCTATGTCAGAAAGGGCCCTTTGCTCTCAGCCGTGCCCTCCATTGCTCTAGAGGTGGAAGGCACAAAGCACTGCCTCCATCCTTCTATTGGAGACAAGCCAGCAACTGGCCTGCTTCCAGCACTTTAGGAAGCTGGGAAAGCACTCGCATTCCACCGTGCTCTTACAGTGCCCTGGGAACGTCTCCTACAAAGGCAGCTGAACACCGTGTCTTTTCAGCCCTTAACTCACCAATCTGCAACATCTGCTTCTGCCGCATTTCCACCTTGACAACCCGGCTCAGACGAAATGCCTACATCTTCCCCTCAAGCGACTGTGCTGATTCCCAAATGATTGAGCATCCACATGCTTAGGAGGCGATAAACTGCATGCCTTTTTCCAACCACCATTTTACACTGCTTAGAGAGCGTCGGAAAGCAGCTATGTCAGAAAGGCCCCTTTGCTCTCAGCCATGCCCTCCATTTCTCTCGAGGTGGATGGCACAAGGCACTGGTTCTGAATCCACACCTCAATGGGAGACAAACCACATCTTGGCCTGCTTCCAGCTCTTTAGGAATTGGAGAAAAAACTCCCTTTCCACAGTGCTCTTACAGCGTCCAGGGAACATCTCATACAAAGGAGGCTGAATGCTGTTTCTTTTCAGCACTTAACTTGCCAGTCTGGGACATCTGCATCCTGCACGTTTCCACCTTGCCAACCCGGCTCAGACGAAATGCCTACATCTTCACCTTGAGCAATGGGGATGAGGCCCATTGGATTGTGGTTCCACATGCTGAGGAGGACAGAGACAATAGGCTTTTAACTAACCACAAAGTGCAACGGTTGGGAGAGTGTCAGAAAGCACCTATGGCAGAAAGACCCCTTTACTCTCAGCCGCGCCCTCCATTGCTGTAGAGGTGGAAGGCACAAAGCACTGCCTCCATCCTTCAACGGGAGACAAGCCATAAACTGTCTTGCCTCCAGCTCTTTAGGAAGCTGGGAAGGAACTCGCTTTCCAAGTGCTGTTACAGCATACGAGGAAATTCTCATACAGAGGCAGCTCCAAAGCCATTTCTTCCCTGTGCTTAACTGGCCACTTTAGGACTTCCGCTTCTGCCACTGTTCCACCTTGCCAACCCGGCTCAGACGAAATGCCTACATCTTCCCCTTAAGCAACGGTGGCGAAGCCCACATGATTGTGCTGCCACATGCTTAGCAGGAGCAGACAATAGGCTTTTTACAAACCGCCATTGTGCACTGGGTCAGAGAGTGTCAGAATGCACCTATGTCAGAAAGGGCCCTTTGCTCTCAGCCGTGCCCTCCATTGCTCTAGAGGTGGAGGGCACAAAGCACTGCCTCCATCCTTCAATTGGAGACAAGCCATAAACTGTCTTGCCTCCAGCTCTTTAGGAAGCTGACAAACAACTCGCTTTCCACAGTCCTGTTACAGCAGACCGGGGAACTTCTCATACAAAGGCAGCTCAAATGGCATTTCTTCCCAGCCCTTCACTCGCAGCTTTAGGACTTCTGCTTCTGCCGCAATACCACCTTGCCGACCCGGCTCAGACGAAATGACTACATCTTCCCCTGAAGCAACTGGGCTGACTCCCAAATGATTGAGCGTCCACATGCTTAGGAGGCGATAGACTGCACGCCTTTTTCCAACCACCATTGTGCACTGCTGGAGAGAGTGTCGGAAAGCAGCTATGTCAGAAAGACCCCTTTGCTCTCAGCCGTGCCCTCCATTGCTCTAGACGTGGAATGCACAATGCACTGGCTCCCGCCCTCAAGGGGCGACAAGCCACAGACCACCTTGCTTCCATCTCTTTAGGAAGCTGAGAAGGAATTCTCTTGCAACAGTGATCTTACAGAGTCCAGGGAACATCTCATACAAAGGCAGCTGAAACGCCGTTTCTTTTCCGCCCTTAACTTGCCGATTTGGAACTTCTGTTTCTGCCACATTTCCACCTTGCCATCCGTGCTCCGACGAAATGCCTACATCTTCCCCTTCAGCAACGGGGACGAGGCCCATATGACTGTGCTTCCACATGCTTAAGAGGAGAGAGACAGGCTTTTTACAATCACGATTGTGCACTGGTGGAGAGAGTGTCAGAAAGCACCTATGTCAGAAAGGTCCCTTTGATCTCAGCCATGCCCTGAATTGCTGTAGAGGAGGAAGGCACAATGCACTGCCTCTGGCTCCACCCCTCAATGGCAGACGAACCACACACCTTCTTGCGTCCAGCTCTTTAGGACGCTGAGAAAGAGCTCGCATTCCATAGTGCTCTTAGAGCGTCCAGGGAACATCTCATACAAAGGCAGCTGAACGCCGTTTCTTCCAGCACTTCACTCGCCGATCTGGAACATCTGCATGTGCCACATTTCCACCTTGTCAAGCCGGCTCAGACGAAATGCCTACAACTTCCCCTTAAGCAATGAGGACGAGGCCCGAATGATTGTGGTTCCACCTGCTTAGTAGGAGAGAGACAATAGGCTGTTAACCAACCGCCCTTGAGCAATGGTTGGGGGAGTGTCAGAAAGCACCAATGTCAGAAAGGGCCCTTTGCTCTCAGCCGTGCCCTCCATTGCTCTAGAGGTGGAGGGCACAAAGCACTGCCTCCATCCTTCAATTGGAGACAAGCCATAAACTGTCTTGCCTCCAGCTCTTTAGGAAGCTGACAAACAACTCGCTTTCCACAGTCCTGTTACAGCAGACCAGGGAACTTCTCATACAAAGGCAGCTCAAATGGCATTTCTTCCCAGCCCTTCACACGCAGCTTTAGGACTTCTGCTTCTGCCGCAATTCCACCTTGCCAACCCGGCTCAGACGAAATGACTACATCTTCCCCTGAAGCAACTGGGCTGACTCCCAAATGATTGAGCGTCCACGTGCTTAGGAGGCGATAGACTGCACGCCTTTTTCCAACCACCATTGTGCACTGCTGGAGAGAGTGTCGGAAAGCAGCTATGTCAGAAAGACCCCTTTGCTCTCAGCCGTGCCCTTCATTGCTCTAGACGTGGAATGCACAAGGCACTGGCTCCCCCCCTCAAAGGGGCGACAAGCCACAGACCATCTTCCTTCCATCTCTTTAGGAAGCTGAGGAAGAACTCGCTTTCAACAGTGCTCTTTCTGTGTGCTGGCAACATCTCATACAAAGGCAGCTGATATGCCATTTCTTTTCAGCGCTTAACTCGCAGAGTTGGATCTTCTGCTCCTGCGACATTTCCACCTTGACAACCCGGCTCAGAAGAAATGTCTACATCTTCCCCTTCAGCAACGGGGATGAGGCCCAGACGACTGTGCTTCCGCATGCTTAGCAGGAGCAGACAATAGGCTTTTTACAAACCGCCATTGTGCACTGGGTCAGAGAGTGTCAGAATGCACCTATGTCAGAAAGGGCCCTTTGCTCTCAGCCGTGCCCTCCATTGCTCTAGAGGTGGAAGGCACAAAGCACTGCCTCCATCCTTCAATTGGAGACAAGCCAGCAACTGTCCTGCTTCCAGCTCTTTAGGAAGCTGGGAAAGCACTCGCATTCCACAGTGCTCTTACAGCGTCCTGGGAACGTCTCATACAAAGGCAGCTGAACACCATGTCTTTTCAGCCCTTAACTCACCAATCTGCAACATCTGCTTCTGCCGCATTTCCACCTTGCCAACCCGGATCAGACGAAATGCCTACATCTTCCCCTGAAGCGACTGTGCTGATTCCCAAATGATTGAGCATCCACATGCTTAGGACGCGATAAACTGCATGCCTGTTTCCAACCACCATTTTACACTGCTTAGAGAGCGTCGGAAAGCAGCTATGTCAGAAAGGCCCCTTTGCTCTCAGCCATGCCCTCCATTGCTCTCGAGGTGGAGGGCACAAGGCTCTGGATCCACCCCTCAATGGGATACAAACCACATCTTTTCCTGCTTCCAGCTCTTTAGGAACTGGAGAAAAAACTCCCTTTCCACAGTGCTCTTACAGCGTCCTGGGAAAATCTCATACAAAGGAGGCTGAACGCCGTTTCTTTTCAGCACTTCACTCGCCAGTCTGGGACATCTGCATCCTGCACGTTTCCACCTTGCCAACCCGGCTCAGACGAAATGCCTACAACTTACCCTTGAGCAATGGGGATGAGGCCCACAGGATTGTGGTTCCACATGCTGAGGAGGAGAGAGACAATAGGCTTTTAACTAACCACGAAATGCAACGGTTGGGAGAGTGTCAGAAAGCACCAATGGCAGAAAGGCCCCTTTACTCTCAGCCGCGCCCTCCATTGCTGTAGAGGTGGAAGGCACAAAGCACTGCCTCCATCCTTCAATGGGAGACAAGCCATAAACTGTCTTGCCTCCAGCTCTTTAGGAAGCTGGGAAAGAACTCGCTTTCCACAGTGCTGTTACAGCATACGAGGAAACTCTCATACAGAGGCAGCTCAAACGCCATTTCTTCCCAGTGCTTAACTGGCCGCTTTAGGACTTCCGCTTCTGCCACAGTTCCACCTTGCCAACCCGGCTCAGACGAAATGCCTACATCTTCCCCTTAAGCAACGGGGGCGAAGCCCACATGATTGTGCTGCCACATGCTTAGAAGGAGCAGACAGTAGGCTTTTTACAAACCGCCATTGTGCACTGGGTCAGAGAGTGTCTGAATGCACCTATGTCAGAAAGGGCCCTTTGCTCTCAGCCGTGCCCTCCATTGCTCTAGAGGTGGAAGGCACAAAGCACTGCCTCCATCCTTCAGTGGGAGACAAGCCATAAACTGTCTTGCCTCCAGCTCTTTAGGAAGCTGACAAACAACTCGCTTTCCACAGTCCTTTTACAGCAGACCGGGGAACTTCTCATACAAAGGCAGCTCAAATGGCATTTCTTCCCAGCCCTTCACTCGCAGCTTTAGGACTTCTGCTTCTGCCGCAATTCCACCTTGCCAACCCGGCTCAGACGAAATGACTACATCTTCCCCTGAAGCAACTGGGCTGACTCCCAAATGATTGAGCGTCCACATGCTTAGGAGGCGATAGACTGCACGCCTTTTTCCAACCACCATTGTGCACTGCTGGAGAGAGTGTCGGAAAGCAGCTATGTCAGAAAGACCCCTTTGCTCTCAGCCGTGCCCTCCATTGCTCTAGACGTGGAATGCACAATGCACTGGCTCCCGCCCTCAAGGGGCGACAAGCCACAGACCACCTTGCTTCCATCTCTTTAGGAAGCTGAGAAGGAATTCTCTTGCAACAGTGATCTTACAGAGTCCAGGGAACATCTCATACAAAGGCAGCTGAAACGCCGTTTCTTTTCCGCCCTTAACTTGCCGATTTGGAACTTCTGTTTCTGCCACATTTCCACCTTGCCATCCGTGCTCCGACGAAATGCCTACATCTTCCCCTTCAGCAACGGGGACGAGGCCCATATGACTGTGCTTCCACATGCTTAAGAGGAGAGAGACAGGCTTTTTACAATCACGATTGTGCACTGGTGGAGAGAGTGTCAGAAAGCACCTATGTCAGAAAGGTCCCTTTGATCTCAGCCATGCCCTGAATTGCTGTAGAGGAGGAAGGCACAATGCACTGCCTCTGGCTCCACCCCTCAATGGCAGACGAACCACACACCTTCTTGCGTCCAGCTCTTTAGGACGCTGAGAAAGAGCTCGCATTCCATAGTGCTCTTAGAGCGTCCAGGGAACATCTCATACAAAGGCAGCTGAACGCCGTTTCTTCCAGCACTTCACTCGCCGATCTGGAACATCTGCATGTGCCACATTTCCACCTTGTCAAGCCGGCTCAGACGAAATGCCTACAACTTCCCCTTAAGCAATGAGGACGAGGCCCGAATGATTGTGGTTCCACCTGCTTAGTAGGAGAGAGACAATAGGCTGTTAACCAACCGCCCTTGAGCAATGGTTGGGGGAGTGTCAGAAAGCACCAATGTCAGAAAGGGCCCTTTGCTCTCAGCCGTGCCCTCCATTGCTCTAGAGGTGGAGGGCACAAAGCACTGCCTCCATCCTTCAATTGGAGACAAGCCATAAACTGTCTTGCCTCCAGCTCTTTAGGAAGCTGACAAACAACTCGCTTTCCACAGTCCTGTTACAGCAGACCAGGGAACTTCTCATACAAAGGCAGCTCAAATGGCATTTCTTCCCAGCCCTTCACTCGCAGCTTTAGGACTTCTGCTTCTGCCGCAATTCCACCTTGCCAACCCGGCTCAGACGAAATGACTACATCTTCCCCTGAAGCAACTGGGCTGACTCCCAAATGATTGAGCGTCCACATGCTTAGGAGGCGATAGACTGCACGCCTTTTTCCAACCACCATTGTGCACTGCTGGAGAGAGTGTCGGAAAGCAGCTATGTCAGAAAGACCCCTTTGCTCTCAGCCGTGCCCTCCATTGCTCTAGACGTGGAATGCACAATGCACTGGCTCCCGCCCTCAAGGGGCGACAAGCCACAGACCACCTTGCTTCCATCTCTTTAGGAAGCTGAGAAGGAATTCTCTTGCAACAGTGATCTTACAGAGTCCAGGGAACATCTCATACAAAGGCAGCTGAAACGCCGTTTCTTTTCCGCCCTTAACTTGCCGATTTGGAACTTCTGTTTCTGCCACATTTCCACCTTGCCATCCGTGCTCCGACGAAATGCCTACATCTTCCCCTTCAGCAACGGGGACGAGGCCCATATGACTGTGCTTCCACATGCTTAAGAGGAGAGAGACAGGCTTTTTACAATCACGATTGTGCACTGGTGGAGAGAGTGTCAGAAAGCACCTATGTCAGAAAGGTCCCTTTGATCTCAGCCATGCCCTGAATTGCTGTAGAGGAGGAAGGCACAATGCACTGCCTCTGGCTCCACCCCTCAATGGCAGACGAACCACACACCTTCTTGCGTCCAGCTCTTTAGGACGCTGAGAAAGAGCTCGCATTCCATAGTGCTCTTAGAGCGTCCAGGGAACATCTCATACAAAGGCAGCTGAACGCCGTTTCTTCCAGCACTTCACTCGCCGATCTGGAACATCTGCATGTGCCACATTTCCACCTTGTCAAGCCGGCTCAGACGAAATGCCTACAACTTCCCCTTAAGCAATGAGGACGAGGCCCGAATGATTGTGGTTCCACCTGCTTAGTAGGAGAGAGACAATAGGCTGTTAACCAACCGCCCTTGAGCAATGGTTGGGGGAGTGTCAGAAAGCACCAATGTCAGAAAGGGCCCTTTGCTCTCAGCCGTGCCCTCCATTGCTCTAGAGGTGGAGGGCACAAAGCACTGCCTCCATCCTTCAATTGGAGACAAGCCATAAACTGTCTTGCCTCCAGCTCTTTAGGAAGCTGACAAACAACTCGCTTTCCACAGTCCTGTTACAGCAGACCAGGGAACTTCTCATACAAAGGCAGCTCAAATGGCATTTCTTCCCAGCCCTTCACACGCAGCTTTAGGACTTCTGCTTCTGCCGCAATTCCACCTTGCCAACCCGGCTCAGACGAAATGACTACATCTTCCCCTGAAGCAACTGGGCTGACTCCCAAATGATTGAGCGTCCACGTGCTTAGGAGGCGATAGACTGCACGCCTTTTTCCAACCACCATTGTGCACTGCTGGAGAGAGTGTCGGAAAGCAGCTATGTCAGAAAGACCCCTTTGCTCTCAGCCGTGCCCTTCATTGCTCTAGACGTGGAATGCACAAGGCACTGGCTCCCCCCCTCAAAGGGGCGACAAGCCACAGACCATCTTCCTTCCATCTCTTTAGGAAGCTGAGGAAGAACTCGCTTTCAACAGTGCTCTTTCTGTGTGCTGGCAACATCTCATACAAAGGCAGCTGATATGCCATTTCTTTTCAGCGCTTAACTCGCAGAGTTGGATCTTCTGCTCCTGCGACATTTCCACCTTGACAACCCGGCTCAGAAGAAATGTCTACATCTTCCCCTTCAGCAACGGGGATGAGGCCCAGACGACTGTGCTTCCGCATGCTTAGCAGGAGCAGACAATAGGCTTTTTACAAACCGCCATTGTGCACTGGGTCAGAGAGTGTCAGAATGCACCTATGTCAGAAAGGGCCCTTTGCTCTCAGCCGTGCCCTCCATTGCTCTAGAGGTGGAAGGCACAAAGCACTGCCTCCATCCTTCAATTGGAGACAAGCCAGCAACTGTCCTGCTTCCAGCTCTTTAGGAAGCTGGGAAAGCACTCGCATTCCACAGTGCTCTTACAGCGTCCTGGGAACGTCTCATACAAAGGCAGCTGAACACCATGTCTTTTCAGCCCTTAACTCACCAATCTGCAACATCTGCTTCTGCCGCATTTCCACCTTGCCAACCCGGATCAGACGAAATGCCTACATCTTCCCCTGAAGCGACTGTGCTGATTCCCAAATGATTGAGCATCCACATGCTTAGGACGCGATAAACTGCATGCCTGTTTCCAACCACCATTTTACACTGCTTAGAGAGCGTCGGAAAGCAGCTATGTCAGAAAGGCCCCTTTGCTCTCAGCCATGCCCTCCATTGCTCTCGAGGTGGAGGGCACAAGGCTCTGGATCCACCCCTCAATGGGATACAAACCACATCTTTTCCTGCTTCCAGCTCTTTAGGAACTGGAGAAAAAACTCCCTTTCCACAGTGCTCTTACAGCGTCCTGGGAAAATCTCATACAAAGGAGGCTGAACGCCGTTTCTTTTCAGCACTTCACTCGCCAGTCTGGGACATCTGCATCCTGCACGTTTCCACCTTGCCAACCCGGCTCAGACGAAATGCCTACAACTTACCCTTGAGCAATGGGGATGAGGCCCACAGGATTGTGGTTCCACATGCTGAGGAGGAGAGAGACAATAGGCTTTTAACTAACCACGAAATGCAACGGTTGGGAGAGTGTCAGAAAGCACCAATGGCAGAAAGGCCCCTTTACTCTCAGCCGCGCCCTCCATTGCTGTAGAGGTGGAAGGCACAAAGCACTGCCTCCATCCTTCAATGGGAGACAAGCCATAAACTGTCTTGCCTCCAGCTCTTTAGGAAGCTGGGAAAGAACTCGCTTTCCACAGTGCTGTTACAGCATACGAGGAAACTCTCATACAGAGGCAGCTCAAACGCCATTTCTTCCCAGTGCTTAACTGGCCGCTTTAGGACTTCCGCTTCTGCCACAGTTCCACCTTGCCAACCCGGCTCAGACGAAATGCCTACATCTTCCCCTTAAGCAACGGGGGCGAAGCCCACATGATTGTGCTGCCACATGCTTAGAAGGAGCAGACAGTAGGCTTTTTACAAACCGCCATTGTGCACTGGGTCAGAGAGTGTCTGAATGCACCTATGTCAGAAAGGGCCCTTTGCTCTCAGCCGTGCCCTCCATTGCTCTAGAGGTGGAAGGCACAAAGCACTGCCTCCATCCTTCAGTGGGAGACAAGCCATAAACTGTCTTGCCTCCAGCTCTTTAGGAAGCTGACAAACAACTCGCTTTCCACAGTCCTTTTACAGCAGACCGGGGAACTTCTCATACAAAGGCAGCTCAAATGGCATTTCTTCTCAGCCCTTAACTCGCAGCTTTAGTACTCCTGCTTCTGCCGCAATTCCACCTTGCCAACCCGGCTCAGACGAAATGCCTACATCTTCCCCTTGAGCAATGGGGATGAGGCCCATAGGATTGTGGTTCCACATGCTGAGGAGGAGAGAGACAATAGGCTTTTAACTAACCACGAAGTGCAATGGTTGGGAGAGTGGCAGAAAGCACCAATATGAGAAAGACCCCTTTACTGTCAGCTGTGCCCTCCATTGCTGTAGAGTTGTAAGGCACAAAGCACTGCCTCCCTCCTTCAACGGGAGACAAGCCATAAACTCTCTTGCCTCCAGCTCTTTAGGAAGCTGGAAAGAACTCGCTTTCCACAGTGCTCTTACAGCATACGAGGAAACTCTCATGCAGAGGCAGCTCAAACGCCATTTCTTCCCTGTGCTTAACTGGCCGCTTTAGGACTTCCGCTTCTGCAACCGTTCCACCTTGCCAACCCGGCTCAGACGAAATGCCTACATCTTCCCCTTAAGCAACGGGGGCGAAGCCCACATGATTGTGCTGCCACATGCTTCGCAGAAGCAGACAATGGGCTTTTTACAAACCGCCATTGTGCACTGGGTCAGAGAGTGTCAGAATGCACCTATGTCAGAAAGGGCCCTTTGCTCTCAGCCGTGCCCTCCATTGCTCTAGAAGTGGAAGGCACAAAGCACTGCCTCCATCCTTCAATTGGAGACAAGCCACAAACTGTCTTGCCTCCAGCTCTTTAGGAAGCTGACAAACAACTCGCTTTCAACAGTCCTGATACAGCAGACAGGGGAACTTCTCATACGAAGGCAGCTCAAATGGCATTTCTTCCCAGCCCTTAACTCGCAGCTTTAGGACTCCTGCTTCTGCCACAATTCCACCTTGCCAATCCGGCTCCGACGAAATGCCTACATCTTCGCCTGAAGCAACTGGTCTGAGTGGCAAATGATTGAGCGTCCACGTGCTTAGGAGGCGATGGACTGCACGCCTTTTTCCAACCACCATTGCGCACTGCTGGAGAGAGTGTCGGAAAGCAGCTATGTCAGAAAGACCCCTTTGCTCTCAGCCGTGCCCTTCATTGCTCTAGACGTGGAATGCACAAATCACTGGCTCCCCCCCTCAAGGGGCGACAAACCACAGACCATCTTCCTTCCATCTCTTTAGGAAGCTGAGCAAGAACTCGCTTTCAACAGTGCTCTTTCTGTGTCCTGGCAACATCTCATACAAAGTCAGCTGATATGCCATTTCTTTTCAGCGCTTAACTCGCAGATTTGGAACTTCTGCTCCTGCCACATTTCCAGCTTGCCAACCCGCCTCAGACGAAATGTCTACATCTTCCCCTTCGGCAACGGGGACGAGGCCCACATGACTGTGCTTCCGCATGCTTAGCAGGAGCAGACAATCGGTTTTTACAAACCGCCATTGTGCACTGGGTCAGAGAGAGTCAGAATGCACCTATGTCAGAAAGGGCCCTTTGCTCTCAGCCGTGCCCTCCATTGCTCTAGAGGAGGAAGGCACAAAACACTGCCTCCATCCTTCAATTGGAGACAAGCCAGCAACTGTCCTGCTTCCAGCTCTTTAGGAAGCTGGGAAAGCACTCGCATTCCACAGTGCTCTTACAGCGTCCTGGGAACGTCTCATACAAAGGCAGCTGAACACCGTGTCTTTTCAGCCCTTAACTCACCAATCTGCAACATCTGCTTCTGCCGCATTTCCACCTTGCCAACCCGGCTCAGACGAAATGCCTACATCTTCCCCTGAAGCGACTGTGCTGATTCCCAAATGATTGAGCATCCACATGCTTAGGAGGCGATAAACTGCATGCCTTTTTCCAACCACCATTTTACACTGCTTAGAGAGCGTCGGAAAGCAGCTATGTCAGAAAGGCCCCTTTGCTCTCAGCCATGCCCTCCATTGCTCTCGAGGTGGAAGGCACAAGGCACTGGTTCTGGATCCACCCCTCAATGGGAGACAAACCACATCTTGGCCTGCTTCCAGCTCTTTAGGAAGTGGAGAAAACACTCCCTTTCCACAGTGCTCTTACAGCGTCCTGGGAACATCTCATACAAAGGAGGCTGAACGCCGTTTCTTTTCAGCACTTCACTCGCCAGTCTGGGACATCTGCATCCTGCACGTTTCCACCTTGCCAACCCGGCTCAGACGAAATGCCTACGGCTTCCCCTTGAGAAATGGGGATGAGGACCATAGGATTGTGGTTCCACATGCTGAGGAGGAGAGAGACAATAGGCTTTTAACTAACCACGAAGTGCAACTGTTGGGAGAGTGTCAGAAAGCACCAATGGCAGAAAGGCCCCTTTACTATCAGCCGCTCCCTCCATTGCTGTAGAGGTGGAAGGCACAAAGCACTGCCTCCATAATTCAATGGGAGACAAGCCATAAACTGTCTTGCCTCCAGCTCTTTAGGAAGCTGGAAAAGAACTCGCTTTCCACAGTGCTGTTACAGCATACGAGGAAACTCTCATACAGAGGCAGCTCAAACGCCATTTCCTCGCAGTGCTTAACTGGCCTCTTTAGGACTTCCGCTTCTGCCACAGTTCCACCTTGCCAACCCGCCTCAGACGAAATGCCTACATCTTCCCCTTGAGCAGCGGGGGTGAAGCCCACATGATTGTGCTTCCACATGCTTTCCCGGAGTAGACAATAGGCTTTTTACAAACCGCCATTGTGCACTGGGTCAAAGAGTGTCAGAATGCACTTATGTCAGAAGGGGTCCTTTGCTCTCAGCCATGCCCTCCATTGCTCTAGAGGTGGAAGGCACAAAGCACTGCCTCCATCCTCCAATTGGAGACAAGCCATAAACTGTCTTGCCTCCAGCTCTTTAGGAAGCTGACAAACAACTCGCTTTCCACAGTCCTGTTACAGCAGACCGGTTAACATCTCATACAAAGGCAGCTCAAATGGCATTTCTTCCCAGCCCTTAACTCGCAGCTTAGGACTCCTGCTTCTGCCGAAATTCCACCTTGCCAACCCGGCTCAGAAGAAATGCCTACATCTTCCCCTGAAGCAACTGGGCTGAGTCCCAAATGATTGAGCGTCCACGTGCTTAGGAGGCGATAGACTGCAGGCCTTTTTCCAGCCACCATTGTGCACTGCTGGAGAGAGTGTCGGAAAGCAGCTATGTCAGAAAGACCCCTTTGCTCTCAGCCATGCCCTTCATTGCTCTAGACTTGGAATGCACAATGCACTGGCTTCCCCCCTCAAGGGGCGATAAGCCACAGACCATCGTCCTTCCATCTCTTTAGGAAGCTGAGCAAGAACTCGCTTTCAACAGTGCTCTTTCTGTGTCCTGGCAACATCTCATACAAAGGCAGCTGATATGCCATTTCTTTTCAGCGCTTAACTCGCAGATTTGGAACTTCTGCTCCTGCCACATTTCCAGCTTGCCAACCCGCCTCAGAAGAAATGTCTACATCTTCCCCTTCAGCAACGGGGACGAGGCCCAGATGACTGTGCTTCCGCATGCTTAGCAGGAGCAGACAGTAGGCTTTTTACAAACCGCCATTGTGCACTGGGTCAGAGAGTGTCAGAATGCACCTATGTCAGAAAGGGCCCTTTGCTCTCAGCCGTGCCCTCCATTGCTCTAGAGGTGGAAGGCACAAAGCACTGCCTCCATCCTTCAATTGGAGACAAGCCAGCAACTGTCCTGCTTCCAGCTCTTTAGGAAGCTGGGAAAGCACTCGCATTCCACAGTGCTCTTACAGCGTCCTGGGAACGTCTCATACAAAGGCAGCTGAACACCATGTCTTTTCAGCCCTTAACTCACCAATCTGCAACATCTGCTTCTGCCGCATTTCCACCTTGCCAACCCGGATCAGACGATATGCCTACATCTTCCCCTGAAGCGACTGTGCTGATTCCCAAATGATTGAGCATCCACATGCTTAGGACGCGATAAACTGCATGCCTGTTTCCAACCACCATTTTACACTGCTTAGAGAGCGTCGGAAAGCAGCTATGTCAGAAAGGCCCCTTTGCTCTCAGCCATGCCCTCCATTGCTCTCGAGGTGGAGGGCACAAGGCTCTGGATCCACCCCTCAATGGGATACAAACCACATCTTTTCCTGCTTCCAGCTCTTTAGGAACTGGAGAAAAAACTCCCTTTCCACAGTGCTCTTACAGCGTCCTGGGAAAATCTCATACAAAGGAGGCTGAACGCCGTTTCTTTTCAGCACTTCACTCGCCAGTCTGGGACATCTGCATCCTGCACGTTTCCACCTTGCCAACCCGGCTCAGACGAAATGCCTACAACTTACCCTTGAGCAATGGGGATGAGGCCCATAGGATTGTGGTTCCACATGCTGAGGAGGAGAGAGACAATAGGCTTTTAACTAACCACGAAATGCAACGGTTGGGAGAGTGTCAGAAAGCACCAATGGCAGAAAGGCCCCTTTACTCTCAGCCGCGCCCTCCATTGCTGTAGAGGTGGAAGGCACAAAGCACTGCCTCCATCCTTCAATGGGAGACAAGCCATAAACTGTCTTGCCTCCAGCTCTTTAGGAAGCTGGGAAAGAACTCGCTTTCCACAGTGCTGTTACAGCATACGAGGAAACTCTCATACAGAGGCAGCTCAAACGCCATTTCTTCCCAGTGCTTAACTGGCCGCTTTAGGACTTCCGCTTCTGCCACAGTTCCACCTTGCCAACCCGGCTCAGACGAAATGCCTACATCTTCCCCTTAAGCAACGGGGGCGAAGCCCACATGATTGTGCTGCCACATGCTTAGAAGGAGCAGACAGTAGGCTTTTTACAAACCGCCATTGTGCACTGGGTCAGAGAGTGTCTGAATGCACCTATGTCAGAAAGGGCCCTTTGCTCTCAGCCGTGCCCTCCATTGCTCTAGAGGTGGAAGGCACAAAGCACTGCCTCCATCCTTCAGTGGGAGACAAGCCATAAACTGTCTTGCCTCCAGCTCTTTAGGAAGCTGACAAACAACTCGCTTTCCACAGTCCTTTTACAGCAGACCGGGGAACTTCTCATACAAAGGCAGCTCAAATGGCGTTTCTTCTCAGCCCTTAACTCGCAGCTTTAGTACTCCTGCTTCTGCCGCAATTCCACCTTGCCAACCCGGCTCAGACGAAATGCCTACATCTTCCCCTTGAGCAATGGGGATGAGGCCCATAGGATTGTGGTTCCACATGCTGAGGAGGAGAGAGACAATAGGCTTTTAACTAACCACGAAGTGCAATGGTTGGGAGAGTGGCAGAAAGCACCAATATGAGAAAGACCCCTTTACTGTCAGCTGCGCCCTCCATTGCTGTAGAGTTGTAAGGCACAAAGCACTGCCTCCCTCCTTCAACGGGAGACAAGCCATAAACTCTCTTGCCTCCAGCTCTTTAGGAAGCTGGAAAGAACTCGCTTTCCACAGTGCTCTTACAGCATACGAGGAAACTCTCATGCAGAGGCAGCTCAAACGCCATTTCTTCCCTGTGCTTAACTGGCCGCTTTAGGACTTCCGCTTCTGCAACCGTTCCACCTTGCCAACCCGGCTCAGACGAAATGCCTACATCTTACCCTTAAGCAACGGGGGCGAAGCCCACATGATTGTGCTGCCACATGCTTCGCAGAAGCAGACAATGGGCTTTTTACAAACCGCCATTGTGCACTGGGTCAGAGAGTGTCAGAATGCACCTATGTCAGAAAGGGCCCTTTGCTCTCAGCCGTGCCCTCCATTGCTCTAGAGGTGGAAGGCACAAAGCACTGCCTCCATCCTTCAATTGGAGACAAGCCACAAACTGTCTTGCCTCCAGCTCTTTAGGAAGCTGACAAACAACTCGCTTTCAACAGTCCTGATACAGCAGACAGGGGAACTTCTCATACGAAGGCAGCTCAAATGGCATTTCTTCCCAGCCCTTAACTCGCAGCTTTAGGACTCCTGCTTCTGCCACAATTCCACCTTGCCAATCCGGCTCCGACGAAATGCCTACATCTTCGCCTGAAGCAACTGGTCTGAGTGGCAAATGATTGAGCGTCCACGTGCTTAGGAGGCGATGGACTGCACGCCTTTTTCCAACCACCATTGCGCACTGCTGGAGAGAGTGTCGGAAAGCAGCTATGTCAGAAAGACCCCTTTGCTCTCAGCCGTGCCCTTCATTGCTCTAGACGTGGAATGCACAAATCACTGGCTCCCCCCCTCAAGGGGCGACAAACCACAGACCATCTTCCTTCCATCTCTTTAGGAAGCTGAGCAAGAACTCGCTTTCAACAGTGCTCTTTCTGTGTCCTGGCAACATCTCATACAAAGTCAGCTGATATGCCATTTCTTTTCAGCGCTTAACTCGCAGATTTGGAACTTCTGCTCCTGCCACATTTCCAGCTTGCCAACCCGCCTCAGACGAAATGTCTACATCTTCCCCTTCGGCAACGGGGACGAGGCCCACATGACTGTGCTTCCGCATGCTTAGCAGGAGCAGACAATCGGTTTTTACAAACCGCCATTGTGCACTGGGTCAGAGAGAGTCAGAATGCACCTATGTCAGAAAGGGCCCTTTGCTCTCAGCCGTGCCCTCCATTGCTCTAGAGGAGGAAGGCACAAAACACTGCCTCCATCCTTCAATTGGAGACAAGCCAGCAACTGTCCTGCTTCCAGCTCTTTAGGAAGCTGGGAAAGCACTCGCATTCCACAGTGCTCTTACAGCGTCCTGGGAACGTCTCATACAAAGGCAGCTGAACACCGTGTCTTTTCAGCCCTTAACTCACCAATCTGCAACATCTGCTTCTGCCGCATTTCCACCTTGCCAACCCGGCTCAGACGAAATGCCTACATCTTCCCCTGAAGCGACTGTGCTGATTCCCAAATGATTGAGCATCCACATGCTTAGGAGGCGATAAACTGCATGCCTTTTTCCAACCACCATTTTACACTGCTTAGAGAGCGTCGGAAAGCAGCTATGTCAGAAAGGCCCCTTTGCTCTCAGCCATGCCCTCCATTGCTCTCGAGGTGGAAGGCACAAGGCACTGGTTCTGGATCCACCCCTCAATGGGAGACAAACCACATCTTGGCCTGCTTCCAGCTCTTTAGGAAGTGGAGAAAAAACTCCCTTTCCACAGTGCTCTTACAGCGTCCTGGGAACATCTCATACAAAGGAGGCTCAACGCCGTTTCTTTTCAGCACTTCACTCGCCAGTCTGGGACATCTGCATCCTGCACGTTTCCACCTTGCCAACCCGGCTCAGACGAAATGCCTACGGCTTCCCCTTGAGAAATGGGGATGAGGACCATAGGATTGTGGTTCCACATGCTGAGGAGGAGAGAGACAATAGGCTTTTAACTAACCACGAAGTGCAACGGTTGGGAGAGTGTCAGAAAGCACCAATGGCAGAAAGGCCCCTTTACTATCAGCCGCTCCCTCCATTGCTGTAGAGGTGGAAGGCACAAAGCACTGCCTCCATAATTCAATGGGAGACAAGCCATAAACTGTCTTGCCTCCAGCTCTTTAGGAAGCTGGAAAAGAACTCGCTTTCCACAGTGCTGTTACAGCATACGAGGAAACTCTCATACAGAGGCAGCTCAAACGCCATTTCCTCGCAGTGCTTAACTGGCCTCTTTAGGACTTCCGCTTCTGCCACAGTTCCACCTTGCCAACCCGCCTCAGACGAAATGCCTACATCTTCCCCTTGAGCAACGGGGGTGAAGCCCACATGATTGTGCTTCCACATGCTTTCCCGGAGTAGACAATAGGCTTTTTACAAACCGCCATTGTGCACTGGGTCAAAGAGTGTCAGAATGCACTTATGTCAGAAGGGGTCCTTTGCTCTCAGCCATGCCCTCCATTGCTCTAGAGGTGGAAGGCACAAAGCACTGCCTCCATCCTCCAATTGGAGACAAGCCATAAACTGTCTTGCCTCCAGCTCTTTAGGAAGCTGACAAACAACTCGCTTTCCACAGTCCTGTTACAGCAGACCGGTTAACATCTCATACAAAGGCAGCTCAAATGGCATTTCTTCCCAGCCCTTAACTCGCAGCTTAGGACTCCTGCTTCTGCCGAAATTCCACCTTGCCAACCCGGCTCAGAAGAAATGCCTACATCTTCCCCTGAAGCAACTGGGCTGAGTCCCAAATGATTGAGCGTCCACGTGCTTAGGAGGCGATAGACTGCAGGCCTTTTTCCAGCCACCATTGTGCACTGCTGGAGAGAGTGTCGGAAAGCAGCTATGTCAGAAAGACCCCTTTGCTCTCAGCCATGCCCTTCATTGCTCTAGACTTGGAATGCACAATGCACTGGCTTCCCCCCTCAAGGGGCGATAAGCCACAGACCATCGTCCTTCCATCTCTTTAGGAAGCTGAGCAAGAACTCGCTTTCAACAGTGCTCTTTCTGTGTCCTGGCAACATCTCATACAAAGGCAGCTGATATGCCATTTCTTTTCAGCGCTTAACTCGCAGATTTGGAACTTCTGCTCCTGCCACATTTCCAGCTTGCCAACCCGCCTCAGAAGAAATGTCTACATCTTCCCCTTCAGCAACGGGGACGAGGCCCAGATGACTGTGCTTCCGCATGCTTAGCAGGAGCAGACAGTAGGCTTTTTACAAACCGCCATTGTGCACTGGGTCAGAGAGTGTCAGAATGCACCTATGTCAGAAAGGGCCCTTTGCTCTCAGCCGTGCCCTCCATTGCTCTAGAGGTGGAAGGCACAAAGCACTGCCTCCATCCTTCTATTGGAGACAAGCCAGCAACTGGCCTGCTTCCAGCACTTTAGGAAGCTGGGAAAGCACTCGCATTCCACCGTGCTCTTACAGTGCCCTGGGAACGTCTCCTACAAAGGCAGCTGAACACCGTGTCTTTTCAGCCCTTAACTCACCAATCTGCAACATCTGCTTCTGCCGCATTTCCACCTTGCCAACCCGGCTCAGACGAAATGACTACATCTTCCCCTGAAGCAACTGGGCTGACTCCCAAATGATTGAGCGTCCACATGCTTAGGAGGCGATAGACTGCACGCCTTTTTCCAACCACCATTGTGCACTGCTGGAGAGAGTGTCGGAAAGCAGCTATGTCAGAAAGACCCCTTTGCTCTCAGCCGTGCCCTCCATTGCTCTAGACGTGGAATGCACAATGCACTGGCTCCCGCCCTCAAGGGGCGACAAGCCACAGACCACCTTGCTTCCATCTCTTTAGGAAGCTGAGAAGGAATTCTCTTGCAACAGTGATCTTACAGAGTCCAGGGAACATCTCATACAAAGGCAGCTGAAACGCCGTTTCTTTTCCGCCCTTAACTTGCCGATTTGGAACTTCTGTTTCTGCCACATTTCCACCTTGCCATCCGTGCTCCGACGAAATGCCTACATCTTCCCCTTCAGCAACGGGGACGAGGCCCATATGACTGTGCTTCCACATGCTTAAGAGGAGAGAGACAGGCTTTTTACAATCACGATTGTGCACTGGTGGAGAGAGTGTCAGAAAGCACCTATGTCAGAAAGGTCCCTTTGATCTCAGCCATGCCCTGAATTGCTGTAGAGGAGGAAGGCACAATGCACTGCCTCTGGCTCCACCCCTCAATGGCAGACGAACCACACACCTTCTTGCGTCCAGCTCTTTAGGACGCTGAGAAAGAGCTCGCATTCCATAGTGCTCTTAGAGCGTCCAGGGAACATCTCATACAAAGGCAGCTGAACGCCGTTTCTTCCAGCACTTCACTCGCCGATCTGGAACATCTGCATGTGCCACATTTCCACCTTGTCAAGCCGGCTCAGACGAAATGCCTACAACTTCCCCTTAAGCAATGAGGACGAGGCCCGAATGATTGTGGTTCCACCTGCTTAGTAGGAGAGAGACAATAGGCTGTTAACCAACCGCCCTTGAGCAATGGTTGGGGGAGTGTCAGAAAGCACCAATGTCAGAAAGGGCCCTTTGCTCTCAGCCGTGCCCTCCATTGCTCTAGAGGTGGAGGGCACAAAGCACTGCCTCCATCCTTCAATTGGAGACAAGCCATAAACTGTCTTGCCTCCAGCTCTTTAGGAAGCTGACAAACAACTCGCTTTCCACAGTCCTGTTACAGCAGACCAGGGAACTTCTCATACAAAGGCAGCTCAAATGGCATTTCTTCCCAGCCCTTCACTCGCAGCTTTAGGACTTCTGCTTCTGCCGCAATTCCACCTTGCCAACCCGGCTCAGACGAAATGACTACATCTTCCCCTGAAGCAACTGGGCTGACTCCCAAATGATTGAGCGTCCACATGCTTAGGAGGCGATAGACTGCACGCCTTTTTCCAACCACCATTGTGCACTGCTGGAGAGAGTGTCGGAAAGCAGCTATGTCAGAAAGACCCCTTTGCTCTCAGCCGTGCCCTCCATTGCTCTAGACGTGGAATGCACAATGCACTGGCTCCCGCCCTCAAGGGGCGACAAGCCACAGACCACCTTGCTTCCATCTCTTTAGGAAGCTGAGAAGGAATTCTCTTGCAACAGTGATCTTACAGAGTCCAGGGAACATCTCATACAAAGGCAGCTGAAACGCCGTTTCTTTTCCGCCCTTAACTTGCCGATTTGGAACTTCTGTTTCTGCCACATTTCCACCTTGCCATCCGTGCTCCGACGAAATGCCTACATCTTCCCCTTCAGCAACGGGGACGAGGCCCATATGACTGTGCTTCCACATGCTTAAGAGGAGAGAGACAGGCTTTTTACAATCACGATTGTGCACTGGTGGAGAGAGTGTCAGAAAGCACCTATGTCAGAAAGGTCCCTTTGATCTCAGCCATGCCCTGAATTGCTGTAGAGGAGGAAGGCACAATGCACTGCCTCTGGCTCCACCCCTCAATGGCAGACGAACCACACACCTTCTTGCGTCCAGCTCTTTAGGACGCTGAGAAAGAGCTCGCATTCCATAGTGCTCTTAGAGCGTCCAGGGAACATCTCATACAAAGGCAGCTGAACGCCGTTTCTTCCAGCACTTCACTCGCCGATCTGGAACATCTGCATGTGCCACATTTCCACCTTGTCAAGCCGGCTCAGACGAAATGCCTACAACTTCCCCTTAAGCAATGAGGACGAGGCCCGAATGATTGTGGTTCCACCTGCTTAGTAGGAGAGAGACAATAGGCTGTTAACCAACCGCCCTTGAGCAATGGTTGGGGGAGTGTCAGAAAGCACCAATGTCAGAAAGGGCCCTTTGCTCTCAGCCGTGCCCTCCATTGCTCTAGAGGTGGAGGGCACAAAGCACTGCCTCCATCCTTCAATTGGAGACAAGCCATAAACTGTCTTGCCTCCAGCTCTTTAGGAAGCTGACAAACAACTCGCTTTCCACAGTCCTGTTACAGCAGACCAGGGAACTTCTCATACAAAGGCAGCTCAAATGGCATTTCTTCCCAGCCCTTCACACGCAGCTTTAGGACTTCTGCTTCTGCCGCAATTCCACCTTGCCAACCCGGCTCAGACGAAATGACTACATCTTCCCCTGAAGCAACTGGGCTGACTCCCAAATGATTGAGCGTCCACGTGCTTAGGAGGCGATAGACTGCACGCCTTTTTCCAACCACCATTGTGCACTACTGGAGAGAGTGTCGGAAAGCAGCTATGTCAGAAAGACCCCTTTGCTCTCAGCCGTGCCCTTCATTGCTCTAGACGTGGAATGCACAAGGCACTGGCTCCCCCCCTCAAAGGGGCGACAAGCCACAGACCATCTTCCTTCCATCTCTTTAGGAAGCTGAGGAAGAACTCGCTTTCAACAGTGCTCTTTCTGTGTGCTGGCAACATCTCATACAAAGGCAGCTGATATGCCATTTCTTTTCAGCGCTTAACTCGCAGAGTTGGATCTTCTGCTCCTGCGACATTTCCACCTTGACAACCCGGCTCAGACGAAATGTCTACATCTTCCCCTTCAGCAACGGGGATGAGGCCCAGATGACTGTGCTTCCGCATGCTTAGCAGGAGCAGACAATAGGCTTTTTACAAACCGCCATTGTGCACTGGGTCAGAGAGTGTCAGAATGCACCTATGTCAGAAAGGGCCCTTTGCTCTCAGCCGTGCCCTCCATTGCTCTAGAGGTGGAAGGCACAAAGCACTGCCTCCATCCTTCAATTGGAGACAAGCCATAAACTGTCCTGCTTCCAGCTCTTTAGGAAGCTGGGAAAGCACTCGCATTCCACAGTGCTCTTACAGCGTCCTGGGAACGTCTCATACAAAGGCAGCTGAACACCATGTCTTTTCAGCCCTTAACTCACCAATCTGCAACATCTGCTTCTGCCGCATTTCCACCTTGCCAACCCGGATCAGACGAAATGCCTACATCTTCCCCTGAAGCGACTGTGCTGATTCCCAAATGATTGAGCATCCACATGCTTAGGAGGCGATAAACTGCATGCCTGTTTCCAACCACCATTTTACACTGCTTAGAGAGCGTCGGAAAGCAGCTATGTCAGAAAGGCCCCTTTGCTCTCAGCCATGCCCTCCATTGCTCTCGAGGTGGAGGGCACAAGGCTCTGGATCCACCCCTCAATGGGATACAAACCACATCATTTCCTGCTTCCAGCTCTTTAGGAACTGGAGAAAAAACTCCCTTTCCACAGTGCTCTTACAGCGTCCTGGGAAAATCTCATACAAAGGAGGCTGAACGCCGTTTCTTTTCGGCACTTCACTCGCCAGTCTGGGACATCTGCATCCTGCACGTTTCCACCTTGCCAACCCGGCTCAGACGAAATGCCTACATCTTCCCCTTGAGCAATGGGGATGAGGCCCATAGGATTGTGGTTCCACATGCTGAGGAGGAGAGAGACAATAGGCTTTTAACTAACCACGAAGTGCAATGGTTGGGAGAGTGTCAGAAAGCACCAATATGAGAAAGACCCCTTTACTGTCAGCTGCGCCCTCCATTGCTGTAGAGTTGTAAGGCACAAAGCACTGCCTCCCTCCTTCAACGGAAGACAAGCCATAAACTGTCTTGCCTCCAGCTCTTTAGGAAGCTGGAAAGAACTCGCTTTCCACAGTGCTCTTACAGCATACGAGGAAACTCTCATGCTGAGGCAGCTCAAACGCCATTTCTTCCCTGTGCTTAACTGGCCGCTTTAGGACTTCCGCTTCTGCAACCGTTCCACCTTGCCAACCCGGCTCAGACGAAATGCCTACGTCTTACCCTTAAGCAACGGGGGCGAAGCCCACATGATTGTGCTGCCACATGCTTCGCAGAAGCAGACAATGGGCTTTTTACAAACCGCCATTGTGCACTGGGTCAGAGAGTGTCAGAATGCACCTATGTCAGAAAGGGCCCTTTGCTCTCAGCCGTGCCCTCCATTGCTCTAGAGGTGGAAGGCACAAAGCACTGCCTCCATCCTTCAATTGGAGACAAGCCACAAACTGTCTTGCCTCCAGCTCTTTAGGAAGCTGACAAACAACTCGCTTTCAACAGTCCTGATACAGCAGACAGGGGAACTTCTCATACGAAGGCAGCTCAAATGGCATTTCTTCCCAGCCCTTAACTCGCAGCTTTAGGACTCCTGCTTCTGCCACAATTCCACCTTGCCAATCCGGCTCCGACGAAATGCCTACATCTTCCCATGAAGCAACTGGGCTGAGTGGCAAATGATTGAGCGTCCACGTGCTTAGGAGGCGATGGACTGCACGCCTTTTTCCAACCACCATTGCGCACTGCTGGAGAGAGTGTCGGAAAGCAGCTATGTCAGAAAGACCCCTTTGCTCTCAGCCGTGCCCTTCATTGCTCTAGACGTGGAATGCACAAATCACTGGCTCCCCCCCTCAAGGGGCGACAAAACACAGACCATCTTCCTTCCATCTCTTTAGGAAGCTGAGCAAGAACTCGCTTTCAACAGTGCTCTTTCTGTGTCCTGGCAACATCTCATACAAAGTCAGCTGATATGCCATTTCTTTTCAGCGCTTAACTCGCAGATTTGGAACTTCTGCTCCTGCCACATTTCCAGCTTGCCAACCCGCCTCAGACGAAATGTCTACATCTTCCCCTTCGGCAACGGGGACGAGGCCCACATGACTGTGCTTCCGCATGCTTAGCAGGAGCAGACAATCGGTTTTTACAAACCGCCATTGTGCACTGGGTCAGAGAGAGTCAGAATGCACCTATGTCAGAAAGGGCCCTTTGCTCTCAGCCGTGCCCTCCATTGCTCTAGAGGAGGAAGGCACAAAACACTGCCTCCATCCTTCAATTGGAGACAAGCCAGCAACTGTCCTGCTTCCAGCTCTTTAGGAAGCTGGGAAAGCACTCGCATTCCACAGTGCTCTTACAGCGTCCTGGGAACGTCTCATACAAAGGCAGCTGAACACCGTGTCTTTTCAGCCCTTAACTCACCAATCTGCAACATCTGCTTCTGCCGCATTTCCACCTTGCCAACCCGGCTCAGACGAAATGCCTACATCTTCCCCTCAAGCGACTGTGCTGATTCCCAAATGATTGAGCATCCACATGCTTAGGAGGCGATAAACTGCATGCCTTTTTCCAACCACCATTTTACACTGCTTAGAGAGCGTCGGAAAGCAGCTATGTCAGAAAGGCCCCTTTGCTCTCAGCCATGCCCTCCATTGCTCTCGAGGTGGAAGGCACAAGGCACTGGTTCTGGATCCACCCCTCAATGGGAGACAAACCACATCTTGGCCTGCTTCCAGCTCTTTAGGAAGTGGAGAAAACACTCCCTTTCCACAGTGCTCTTACAGCGTCCTGGGAACATCTCATACAAAGGAGGCTGAACGCCGTTTCTTTTCAGCACTTCACTCGCCAGTCTGGGACATCTGCATCCTGCACGTTTCCACCTTGCCAACCCGGCTCAGACGAAATGCCTACGGCTTCCCCTTGAGAAATGGGGATGAGGACCATAGGATTGTGGTTCCACATGCTGAGGAGGAGAGAGACAATAGGCTTTTAACTAACCACGAAGTGCAACGGTTGGGAGAGTGTCAGAAAGCACCAATGGCAGAAAGGCCCCTTTACTATCAGCCGCTCCCTCCATTGCTGTAGAGGTGGAAGGCACAAAGCACTGCCTCCATAATTCAATGGGAGACAAGCCATAAACTGTCTTGCCTCCAGCTCTTTAGGAAGCTGGAAAAGAACTCGCTTTCCACAGTGCTGTTACAGCATACGAGGAAACTCTCTTACAGAGGCAGCTCAAACGCCATTTCCTCGCAGTGCTTAACTGGCCTCTTTAGGACTTCCGCTTCTGCCACAGTTCCACCTTGCCAACCCGCCTCAGACGAAATGCCTACATCTTCCCCTTGAGCAACGGGGGTGAAGCCCACATGATTGTGCTTCCACATGCTTTCCCGGAGTAGACAATAGGCTTTTTACAAACCGCCATTGTGCACTGGGTCAAAGAGTGTCAGAATGCACTTATGTCAGAAGGGGTCCTTTGCTCTCAGCCATGCCCTCCATTGCTCTAGAGGTGGAAGGCACAAAGCACTGCCTCCATCCTCCAATTGGAGACAAGCCATAAACTGTCTTGCCTCCAGCTCTTTAGGAAGCTGACAAACAACTCGCTTTCCACAGTCCTGTTACAGCAGACCGGTTAACATCTCATACAAAGGCAGCTCAAATGGCATTTCTTCCCAGCCCTTAACTCGCAGCTTAGGACTCCTGCTTCTGCCGAAATTCCACCTTGCCAACCCGGCTCAGAAGAAATGCCTACATCTTCCCCTGAAGCAACTGGGCTGAGTCCCAAATGATTGAGCGTCCACGTGCTTAGGAGGCGATAGACTGCAGGCCTTTTTCCAGCCACCATTGTGCACTGCTGGAGAGAGTGTCGGAAAGCAGCTATGTCAGAAAGACCCCTTTGCTCTCAGCCATGCCCTTCATTGCTCTAGACTTGGAATGCACAATGCACTGGCTTCCCCCCTCAAGGGGCGATAAGCCACAGACCATCGTCCTTCCATCTCTTTAGGAAGCTGAGCAAGAACTCGCTTTCAACAGTGCTCTTTCTGTGTCCTGGCAACATCTCATACAAAGGCAGCTGATATGCCATTTCTTTTCAGCGCTTAACTCGCAGATTTGGAACTTCTGCTCCTGCCACATTTCCAGCTTGCCAACCCGCCTCAGAAGAAATGTCTACATCTTCCCCTTCAGCAACGGGGACGAGGCCCAGATGACTGTGCTTCCGCATGCTTAGCAGGAGCAGACAGTAGGCTTTTTACAAACCGCCATTGTGCACTGGGTCAGAGAGTGTCAGAATGCACCTATGTCAGAAAGGGCCCTTTGCTCTCAGCCGTGCCCTCCATTGCTCTAGAGGTGGAAGGCACAAAGCACTGCCTCCATCCTTCTATTGGAGACAAGCCAGCAACTGGCCTGCTTCCAGCACTTTAGGAAGCTGGGAAAGCACTCGCATTCCACCGTGCTCTTACAGTGCCCTGGGAACGTCTCCTACAAAGGCAGCTGAACACCGTGTCTTTTCAGCCCTTAACTCACCAATCTGCAACATCTGCTTCTGCCGCATTTCCACCTTGCCAACCCGGCTCAGACGAAATGCCTACATCTTCCCCTCAAGCGACTGTGCTGATTCCCAAATGATTGAGCATCCACATGCTTAGGAGGCGATAAACTGCATGCCTTTTTCCAACCACCATTTTACACTGCTTACAGAGCGTCGGAAAGCAGCTATGTCAGAAAGGCCCCTTTGCTCTCAGCCATGCCCTCCATTGCTCTCGAGGTGGAAGGCACAAGGCACTGGTTCTGGATCCACCCCTCAATGGGAGACAAACCACATCTTGGCCTGCTTCCAGCTCTTTAGGAATTGGAGAAAAAACTCCCTTTCCACAGTGCTCTTACAGCGTCCAGGGAACATCTCATACAAAGGAGGCTGAATGCTGTTTCTTTTCAGCACTTAACTTGCCAGTCTGGGACATCTGCATCCTGCACGTTTCCACCTTGCCAACCCTGCTCAGACGAAATGCCTACATCTTCCCCTTGAGCAATGGGGATGAGGCCCATTGGATTGTGGTTCCACATGCTGAGGAGGACAGAGACAATAGGCTTTTAACTAACCACAAAGTGCAACGGTTGGGAGAGTGTCAGAAAGCACCTATGGCAGAAAGACCCCTTTACTCTCAGCCGCGCCCTACATTGCTGTAGAGGTGGAAGGCACAAAGCACTGCCTCCATCCTTCAACGGGAGACAAGCCATAAACTGTCTTGCCTCCAGCTCTTTAGGAAGCTGGGAAGGAACTCGCTTTCCAAGTGCTGTTACAGCATACGAGGAAATTCTCATACAGAGGCAGCTCCAAAGCCATTTCTTCCCTGTGCTTAACTGGCCGCTTTAGGACTTCCGCTTCTGCCACTGTTCCACCTTGCCAACCCGGCTCAGACGAAATGCCTACATCTTCCCCTTAAGCAACGGTGGCGAAGCCCACATGATTGTGCTGCCACATGCTTAGCAGGAGCAGACAATAGGCTTTTTACAAACCGCCATTGTGCACTGGGTCAGAGAGTGTCAGAATGCACCTATGTCAGAAAGGGCCCTTTGCTCTCAGCCGTGCCCTCCATTGCTCTAGAGGTGGAGGGCACAAAGCACTGCCTCCATCCTTCTATTGGAGACAAGCCATAAACTGTCTTGCCTCCAGCTCTTTAGGAAGCTGACAAACAACTCGCTTTCCACAGTCCTGTTACAGCAGACCGGGGAACTTCTCATACAAAGGCAGCTCAAATGGCATTTCTTCCCAGCCCTTCACTCGCAGCTTTAGGACTTCTGCTTCTGCCGCAATACCACCTTGCCGACCCGGCTCAGATGAAATGACTACATCTTCCCCTGAAGCAACTGGGCTGACTCCCAAATGATTGAGCGTCCACATGCTTAGGAGGCGATAGACTGCACGCCTTTTTCCAACCACCATTGTGCACTGCTGGAGAGAGTGTCGGAAAGCAGCTATGTCAGAAAGACCCCTTTGCTCTCAGCCGTGCCCTCCATTGCTCTAGACGTGGAATGCACAATGCACTGGCTCCCGCCCTCAAGGGGCGACAAGCCACAGACCACCTTGCTTCCATCTCTTTAGGAAGCTGAGAAGGAATTCTCTTGCAACAGTGATCTTACAGAGTCCAGGGAACATCTCATACAAAGGCAGCTGAAACGCCGTTTCTTTTCCGCCCTTAACTTGCCGATTTGGAACTTCTGTTTCTGCCACATTTCCACCTTGCCATCCGTGCTCCGACGAAATGCCTACATCTTCCCCTTCAGCAACGGGGACGAGGCCCATATGACTGTGCTTCCACATGCTTAAGAGGAGAGAGACAGGCTTTTTACAATCACGATTGTGCACTGGTGGAGAGAGTGTCAGAAAGCACCTATGTCAGAAAGGTCCCTTTGATCTCAGCCATGCCCTGAATTGCTGTAGAGGAGGAAGGCACAATGCACTGCCTCTGGCTCCACCCCTCAATGGCAGACGAACCACACACCTTCTTGCGTCCAGCTCTTTAGGACGCTGAGAAAGAGCTCGCATTCCATAGTGCTCTTAGAGCGTCCAGGGAACATCTCATACAAAGGCAGCTGAACGCCGTTTCTTCCAGCACTTCACTCGCCGATCTGGAACATCTGCATGTGCCACATTTCCACCTTGTCAAGCCGGCTCAGACGAAATGCCTACAACTTCCCCTTAAGCAATGAGGACGAGGCCCGAATGATTGTGGTTCCACCTGCTTAGTAGGAGAGAGACAATAGGCTGTTAACCAACCGCCCTTGAGCAATGGTTGGGGGAGTGTCAGAAAGCACCAATGTCAGAAAGGGCCCTTTGCTCTCAGCCGTGCCCTCCATTGCTCTAGAGGTGGAGGGCACAAAGCACTGCCTCCATCCTTCAATTGGAGACAAGCCATAAACTGTCTTGCCTCCAGCTCTTTAGGAAGCTGACAAACAACTCGCTTTCCACAGTCCTGTTACAGCAGACCAGGGAACTTCTCATACAAAGGCAGCTCAAATGGCATTTCTTCCCAGCCCTTCACTCGCAGCTTTAGGACTTCTGCTTCTGCCGCAATTCCACCTTGCCAACCCGGCTCAGACGAAATGACTACATCTTCCCCTGAAGCAACTGGGCTGACTCCCAAATGATTGAGCGTCCACATGCTTAGGAGGCGATAGACTGCACGCCTTTTTCCAACCACCATTGTGCACTGCTGGAGAGAGTGTCGGAAAGCAGCTATGTCAGAAAGACCCCTTTGCTCTCAGCCGTGCCCTCCATTGCTCTAGACGTGGAATGCACAATGCACTGGCTCCCGCCCTCAAGGGGCGACAAGCCACAGACCACCTTGCTTCCATCTCTTTAGGAAGCTGAGAAGGAATTCTCTTGCAACAGTGATCTTACAGAGTCCAGGGAACATCTCATACAAAGGCAGCTGAAACGCCGTTTCTTTTCCGCCCTTAACTTGCCGATTTGGAACTTCTGTTTCTGCCACATTTCCACCTTGCCATCCGTGCTCCGACGAAATGCCTACATCTTCCCCTTCAGCAACGGGGACGAGGCCCATATGACTGTGCTTCCACATGCTTAAGAGGAGAGAGACAGGCTTTTTACAATCACGATTGTGCACTGGTGGAGAGAGTGTCAGAAAGCACCTATGTCAGAAAGGTCCCTTTGATCTCAGCCATGCCCTGAATTGCTGTAGAGGAGGAAGGCACAATGCACTGCCTCTGGCTCCACCCCTCAATGGCAGACGAACCACACACCTTCTTGCGTCCAGCTCTTTAGGACGCTGAGAAAGAGCTCGCATTCCATAGTGCTCTTAGAGCGTCCAGGGAACATCTCATACAAAGGCAGCTGAACGCCGTTTCTTCCAGCACTTCACTCGCCGATCTGGAACATCTGCATGTGCCACATTTCCACCTTGTCAAGCCGGCTCAGACGAAATGCCTACAACTTCCCCTTAAGCAATGAGGACGAGGCCCGAATGATTGTGGTTCCACCTGCTTAGTAGGAGAGAGACAATAGGCTGTTAACCAACCGCCCTTGAGCAATGGTTGGGGGAGTGTCAGAAAGCACCAATGTCAGAAAGGGCCCTTTGCTCTCAGCCGTGCCCTCCATTGCTCTAGAGGTGGAGGGCACAAAGCACTGCCTCCATCCTTCAATTGGAGACAAGCCATAAACTGTCTTGCCTCCAGCTCTTTAGGAAGCTGACAAACAACTCGCTTTCCACAGTCCTGTTACAGCAGACCAGGGAACTTCTCATACAAAGGCAGCTCAAATGGCATTTCTTCCCAGCCCTTCACACGCAGCTTTAGGACTTCTGCTTCTGCCGCAATTCCACCTTGCCAACCCGGCTCAGACGAAATGACTACATCTTCCCCTGAAGCAACTGGGCTGACTCCCAAATGATTGAGCGTCCACGTGCTTAGGAGGCGATAGACTGCACGCCTTTTTCCAACCACCATTGTGCACTGCTGGAGAGAGTGTCGGAAAGCAGCTATGTCAGAAAGACCCCTTTGCTCTCAGCCGTGCCCTTCATTGCTCTAGACGTGGAATGCACAAGGCACTGGCTCCCCCCCTCAAAGGGGCGACAAGCCACAGACCATCTTCCTTCCATCTCTTTAGGAAGCTGAGGAAGAACTCGCTTTCAACAGTGCTCTTTCTGTGTGCTGGCAACATCTCATACAAAGGCAGCTGATATGCCATTTCTTTTCAGCGCTTAACTCGCAGATTTGGATCTTCTGCTCCTGCGACATTTCCACCTTGACAACCCGGCTCAGACGAAATGTCTACATCTTCCCCTTCAGCAACGGGGATGAGGCCCAGATGACTGTGCTTCCGCATGCTTAGCAGGAGCAGACAATAGGCTTTTTACAAACCGCCATTGTGCACTGGGTCAGAGAGTGTCAGAATGCACCTATGTCAGAAAGGGCCCTTTGCTCTCAGCCGTGCCCTCCATTGCTCTAGAGGTGGAAGGCACAAAGCACTGCCTCCATCCTTCAATTGGAGACAAGCCATAAACTGTCCTGCTTCCAGCTCTTTAGGAAGCTGGGAAAGCACTCGCATTCCACAGTGCTCTTACAGCGTCCTGGGAACGTCTCATACAAAGGCAGCTGAACACCATGTCTTTTCAGCCCTTAACTCACCAATCTGCAACATCTGCTTCTGCCGCATTTCCACCTTGCCAACCCGGATCAGACGAAATGCCTACATCTTCCCCTGAAGCGACTGTGCTGATTCCCAAATGATTGAGCATCCACATGCTTAGGAGGCGATAAACTGCATGCCTGTTTCCAACCACCATTTTACACTGCTTAGAGAGCGTCGGAAAGCAGCTATGTCAGAAAGGCCCCTTTGCTCTCAGCCATGCCCTCCATTGCTCTCGAGGTGGAGGGCACAAGGCTCTGGATCCACCCCTCAATGGGATACAAACCACATCATTTCCTGCTTCCAGCTCTTTAGGAACTGGAGAAAAAACTCCCTTTCCACAGTGCTCTTACAGCGTCCTGGGAAAATCTCATACAAAGGAGGCTGAACGCCGTTTCTTTTCGGCACTTCACTCGCCAGTCTGGGACATCTGCATCCTGCACGTTTCCACCTTGCCAACCCGGCTCAGACGAAATGCCTACATCTTCCCCTTGAGCAATGGGGATGAGGCCCATAGGATTGTGGTTCCACATGCTGAGGAGGAGAGAGACAATAGGCTTTTAACTAACCACGAAGTGCAATGGTTGGGAGAGTGTCAGAAAGCACCAATATGAGAAAGACCCCTTTACTGTCAGCTGCGCCCTCCATTGCTGTAGAGTTGTAAGGCACAAAGCACTGCCTCCCTCCTTCAACGGAAGACAAGCCATAAACTGTCTTGCCTCCAGCTCTTTAGGAAGCTGGAAAGAACTCGCTTTCCACAGTGCTCTTACAGCATACGAGGAAACTCTCATGCTGAGGCAGCTCAAACGCCATTTCTTCCCTGTGCTTAACTGGCCGCTTTAGGACTTCCGCTTCTGCAACCGTTCCACCTTGCCAACCCGGCTCAGACGAAATGCCTACGTCTTACCCTTAAGCAACGGGGGCGAAGCCCACATGATTGTGCTGCCACATGCTTCGCAGAAGCAGACAATGGGCTTTTTACAAACCGCCATTGTGCACTGGGTCAGAGAGTGTCAGAATGCACCTATGTCAGAAAGGGCCCTTTGCTCTCAGCCGTGCCCTCCATTGCTCTAGAGGTGGAAGGCACAAAGCACTGCCTCCATCCTTCAATTGGAGACAAGCCACAAACTGTCTTGCCTCCAGCTCTTTAGGAAGCTGACAAACAACTCGCTTTCAACAGTCCTGATACAGCAGACAGGGGAACTTCTCATACGAAGGCAGCTCAAATGGCATTTCTTCCCAGCCCTTAACTCGCAGCTTTAGGACTCCTGCTTCTGCCACAATTCCACCTTGCCAATCCGGCTCCGACGAAATGCCTACATCTTCCCATGAAGCAACTGGGCTGAGTGGCAAATGATTGAGCGTCCACGTGCTTAGGAGGCGATGGACTGCACGCCTTTTTCCAACCACCATTGCGCACTGCTGGAGAGAGTGTCGGAAAGCAGCTATGTCAGAAAGACCCCTTTGCTCTCAGCCGTGCCCTTCATTGCTCTAGACGTGGAATGCACAAATCACTGGCTCCCCCCCTCAAGGGGCGACAAAACACAGACCATCTTCCTTCCATCTCTTTAGGAAGCTGAGCAAGAACTCGCTTTCAACAGTGCTCTTTCTGTGTCCTGGCAACATCTCATACAAAGTCAGCTGATATGCCATTTCTTTTCAGCGCTTAACTCGCAGATTTGGAACTTCTGCTCCTGCCACATTTCCAGCTTGCCAACCCGCCTCAGACGAAATGTCTACATCTTCCCCTTCGGCAACGGGGACGAGGCCCACATGACTGTGCTTCCGCATGCTTAGCAGGAGCAGACAATCGGTTTTTACAAACCGCCATTGTGCACTGGGTCAGAGAGAGTCAGAATGCACCTATGTCAGAAAGGGCCCTTTGCTCTCAGCCGTGCCCTCCATTGCTCTAGAGGAGGAAGGCACAAAACACTGCCTCCATCCTTCAATTGGAGACAAGCCAGCAACTGTCCTGCTTCCAGCTCTTTAGGAAGCTGGGAAAGCACTCGCATTCCACAGTGCTCTTACAGCGTCCTGGGAACGTCTCATACAAAGGCAGCTGAACACCGTGTCTTTTCAGCCCTTAACTCACCAATCTGCAACATCTGCTTCTGCCGCATTTCCACCTTGCCAACCCGGCTCAGACGAAATGCCTACATCTTCCCCTGAAGCGACTGTGCTGATTCCCAAATGATTGAGCATCCACATGCTTAGGAGGCGATAAACTGCATGCCTTTTTCCCACCACCATTTTACACTGCTTAGAGAGCGTCGGAAAGCAGCTATGTCAGAAAGGCCCCTTTGCTCTCAGCCATGCCCTCCATTGCTCTCGAGGTGGAAGGCACAAGGCACTGGTTCTGGATCCACCCCTCAATGGGAGACAAACCACATCTTGTCCTGCTTCCAGCTCTTTAGGAAGTGGAGAAAACACTCCCTTTCCACAGTGCTCTTACAGCGTCCTGGGAACATCTCATACAAAGGAGGCTGAACGCCGTTTCTTTTCAGCACTTCACTCGCCAGGCTGGCACATCTGGATCCTGCACGTTTCCACCTTGCCAACCCGGCTCAGACGAAATGCCTACGGCTTCCCCTTGAGAAATGGGGATGAGGACCATAGGATTGTGGTTCCACATGCTGAGGAGGAGAGAGACAATAGGCTTTTAACTAACCACGAAGTGCAACGGTTGGGAGAGTGTCAGAAAGCACCAATGGCAGAAAGGCCCCTTTACTATCAGCCGCTCCCTCCATTGCTGTAGAGGTGGAAGGCACAAAGCACTGCCTCCATAATTCAATGGGAGACAAGCCATAAACTGTCTTGCCTCCAGCTCTTTAGGAAGCTGGAAAAGAACTCGCTTTCCACAGTGCTGTTACAGCATACGAGGAAACTCTCATACAGAGGCAGCTCAAACGCCATTTCCTCGCAGTGCTTAACTGGCCTCTTTAGGACTTCCGCTTCTGCCACAGTTCCACCTTGCCAACCCGCCTCAGACGAAATGCCTACATCTTCCCCTTGAGCAACGGGGGTGAAGCCCACATGATTGTGCTTCCACATGCTTTCCCGGAGTAGACAATAGGCTTTTTACAAACCGCCATTGTGCACTGGGTCAAAGAGTGTCAGAATGCACTTATGTCAGAAGGGGTCCTTTGCTCTCAGCCATGCCCTCCATTGCTCTAGAGGTGGAAGGCACAAAGCACTGCCTCCATCCTCCAATTGGAGACAAGCCATAAACTGTCTTGCCTCCAGCTCTTTAGGAAGCTGACAAACAACTCGCTTTCCACAGTCCTGTTACAGCAGACCGGTTAACATCTCATACAAAGGCAGCTCAAATGGCATTTCTTCCCAGCCCTTAACTCGCAGCTTAGGACTCCTGCTTCTGCCGAAATTCCACCTTGCCAACCCGGCTCAGAAGAAATGCCTACATCTTCCCCTGAAGCAACTGGGCTGAGTCCCAAATGATTGAGCGTCCACGTGCTTAGGAGGCGATAGACTGCAGGCCTTTTTCCAGCCACCATTGTGCACTGCTGGAGAGAGTGTCGGAAAGCAGCTATGTCAGAAAGACCCCTTTGCTCTCAGCCATGCCCTTCATTGCTCTAGACTTGGAATGCACAATGCACTGGCTTCCCCCCTCAAGGGGCGATAAGCCACAGACCATCGTCCTTCCATCTCTTTAGGAAGCTGAGCAAGAACTCGCTTTCAACAGTGCTCTTTCTGTGTCCTGGCAACATCTCATACAAAGGCAGCTGATATGCCATTTCTTTTCAGCGCTTAACTCGCAGATTTGGAACTTCTGCTCCTGCCACATTTCCAGCTTGCCAACCCGCCTCAGAAGAAATGTCTACATCTTCCCCTTCAGCAACGGGGACGAGGCCCAGATGACTGTGCTTCCGCATGCTTAGCAGGAGCAGACAGTAGGCTTTTTACAAACCGCCATTGTGCACTGGGTCAGAGAGTGTCAGAATGCACCTATGTCAGAAAGGGCCCTTTGCTCTCAGCCGTGCCCTCCATTGCTCTAGAGGTGGAAGGCACAAAGCACTGCCTCCATCCTTCTATTGGAGACAAGCCAGCAACTGGCCTGCTTCCAGCACTTTAGGAAGCTGGGAAAGCACTCGCATTCCACCGTGCTCTTACAGTGCCCTGGGAACGTCTCCTACAAAGGCAGCTGAACACCGTGTCTTTTCAGCCCTTAACTCACCAATCTGCAACATCTGCTTCTGCCGCATTTCCACCTTGCCAACCCGGCTCAGACGAAATGCCTACATCTTCCCCTGAAGCGACTGTGCTGATTCCCAAATGATTGAGCATCCACATGCTTAGGACGCGATAAACTGCATGCCTGTTTCCAACCACCATTTTACACTGCTTAGAGAGCGTCGGAAAGCAGCTATGTCAGAAAGGCCCCTTTGCTCTCAGCCATGCCCTCCATTGCTCTCGAGGTGGAGGGCACAAGGCTCTGGATCCACCCCTCAATGGGATACAAACCACATCTTTTCCTGCTTCCAGCTCTTTAGGAACTGGAGAAAAAACTCCCTTTCCACAGTGCTCTTACAGCGTCCTGGGAAAATCTCATACAAAGGAGGCTGAACGCCGTTTCTTTTCGGCACTTCACTCGCCAGTCTGGGACATCTGCATCCTGCACGTTTCCACCTTGCCAACCCGGCTCAGACGAAATGCCTACAACTTACCCTTGAGCAATGGGGATGAGGCCCATAGGATTGTGGTTCCACATGCTGAGGAGGAGAGAGACAATAGGCTTTTAACTAACCACGAAATGCAACGGTTGGGAGAGTGTCAGAAAGCACCAATGGCAGAAAGGCCCCTTTACTCTCAGCCGCGCCCTCCATTGCTGTAGAGGTGGAAGGCACAAAGCACTGCCTCCATCCTTCAATGGGAGACAAGCCATAAACTGTCTTGCCTCCAGCTCTTTAGGAAGCTGGGAAAGAACTCGCTTTCCACAGTGCTGTTACAGCATACGAGGAAACTCTCATACAGAGGCAGCTCAAACGCCATTTCTTCCCAGTGCTTAACTGGCCGCTTTAGGACTTCCGCTTCTGCCACAGTTCCACCTTGCCAACCCGGCTCAGACGAAATGCCTACATCTTCCCCTTAAGCAACGGGGGCGAAGCCCACATGATTGTGCTGCCACATGCTTAGAAGGAGCAGACAGTAGGCTTTTTACAAACCGCCATTGTGCACTGGGTCAGAGAGTGTCTGAATGCACCTATGTCAGAAAGGGCCCTTTGCTCTCAGCCGTGCCCTCCATTGCTCTAGAGGTGGAAGGCACAAAGCACTGCCTCCATCCTTCAGTGGGAGACAAGCCATAAACTGTCTTGCCTCCAGCTCTTTAGGAAGCTGACAAACAACTCGCTTTCCACAGTCCTTTTACAGCAGACCGGGGAACTTCTCATACAAAGGCAGCTCAAATGGCATTTCTTCTCAGCCCTTAACTCGCAGCTTTAGTACTCCTGCTTCTGCCGCAATTCCACCTTGCCAACCCGGCTCAGACGAAATGCCTACATCTTCCCCTTGAGCAATGGGGATGAGGCCCATAGGATTGTGGTTCCACATGCTGAGGAGGAGAGAGACAATAGGCTTTTAACTAACCACGAAGTGCAATGGTTGGGAGAGTGGCAGAAAGCACCAATATGAGAAAGACCCCTTTACTGTCAGCTGCGCCCTCCATTGCTGTAGAGTTGTAAGGCACAAAGCACTGCCTCCCTCCTTCAACGGGAGACAAGCCATAAACTCTCTTGCCTCCAGCTCTTTAGGAAGCTGGAAAGAACTCGCTTTCCACAGTGCTCTTACAGCATACGAGGAAACTCTCATGCAGAGGCAGCTCAAACGCCATTTCTTCCCTGTGCTTAACTGGCCGCTTTAGGACTTCCGCTTCTGCCACCGTTCCACCTTGCCAACCCGGCTCAGACGAAATGCCTACATCTTACCCTTAAGCAACGGGGGCGAAGCCCACATGATTGTGCTGCCACATGCTTCGCAGAAGCAGACAATGGGCTTTTTACAAACCGCCATTGTGCACTGGGTCAGAGAGTGTCAGAATGCACCTATGTCAGAAAGGGCCCTTTGCTCTCAGCCGTGCCCTCCATTGCTCTAGAGGTGGAAGGCACAAAGCACTGCCTCCATCCTTCAATTGGAGACAAGCCACAAACTGTCTTGCCTCCAGCTCTTTAGGAAGCTGACAAACAACTCGCTTTCAACAGTCCTGATACAGCAGACAGGGGAACTTCTCATACGAAGGCAGCTCAAATGGCTTTTCTTCCCAGCCCTTAACTCGCAGCTTTAGGACTCCTGTTCTGCCGCAATTCCACGTGGCCAACCCGGCTCAGACGAAATGCCTACATCTTCCCCTGAAGCAACTGGGCTGAGTCCCAAATGATTGAGCGTCCACGTGCTTAGGAGGCGATAGACTGCACGCCTTTTTCCAGCCACCATTGTGCACTGCTGGAGAGAGTGTCGGAAAGCAGCTATGTCAGAAAGACCCCTTAGCTCTCAGCCGTGCCCTTCATTGCTCTAGAGTTGGAATGCACAATGCACTGCCTCCCCCCCTCAAGGGGCGATAAGCCACAGACCATCGTCCTTTCAACTCTTTAGGAAGCTGAGTTAGAACTCGCTTTCAACAGTGCTCTTTCTGTGTCCTGGCAACATCTCATACAAAGGCAGCTGATATGCCATTTCTTTTCAGCGCTTAACTCGCAGATTTGGAACTTCTGCTCCTGCCACATTTCCAGCTTGCCAACCCGGCTCAGACGAAATGTCTACATCTTCCCCTTCAGCAACGGGGACGAGGCCCAGATGACTGTGCTTCCGCATGCTTAGCAGGAGCAGACAATAGGCTTTTTACAAACCGCCATTGTGCACTGGGTCAGAGAGTGTCAGAATGCACCTATGTCAGAAAGGGCCCTTTGCTCTCAGCCGTGCCCTCCATTGCTCTAGAGGTGGAAGGCACAAAGCACTGCCTCCATCCTTCAATTGGAGACAAGCCTGCAACTGTCCTGCTTCCAGCTCTTTAGGAAGCTGGGAAAGCACTCGCATTCCACAGTGCTCTTACAGCGTCCTGGGAACGTCTCATACAAAGGCAGCTGAACACCGTTTCTTTTCAGCCCTTAACTCACCAATCTGCAACATCTGCTTCTGTCGCATTTCCACCTTGCCTACCCGGCTCAGACGAAATGCCTACATCTTCCCCTCAAGCGACTGTGCTGATTCCCAAATGATTGAGCATCCACTTGCTTAGGAGGCGATAAACAGCATGACATTTTCCAACCACCATTTTACACTTCTTAGAGAGTGTTGGAAAGCAGCTATGTCAGAAATGCCCCTTTGCTCTCAGCCATGCCCTCCATTGCTCTCGAGCTGGAAGGCACAAGGCACTGGTTCTGGATCCACCCCTCAATGGGAGGCAAACCACATCTTGGCATGCTTCCAGCTCTTTAGGAACTGGAGAAAAAACTCCCTTTCCACAGTGCTCTTACAGCGTCCATGGAACATCTCATACTAAGGAGGCTGAACGCCGTTTCTTTTCAGCACTTCACTCGCCAGTCTGGGACATCTGCATGCTGCACCTTTCCACCTTGCCAACCCGGCTCAGACGAAATGCCTACATCTTCCCCTTGAGCAATGGGGATGAGGCCCATAGGATTGTGGCTCCAAATGCTGAGGAGGAGAGAGACAATAGGCTTTTAACTGACCACGAAGTGCAACGGTTGGGAGAGTGTCAGAAAGCACCAATGACAGAAAGACCCCTTTACTCTCAGCCGCGCCCTCCATTGCTGTAGAGGTGGAAGGCACAAAGCACTGCCTCCATCCTTCAATGGGAGACAAGCCATAAACTGTCTTGCCTCCAGCTCTTTAGGAAGCTGGGAAAGAACTCGCTTTCCACAGTGCTGTGACAGCATACGAGGAAACTCTCATACAGAGGCAGCTCAAATGCCATTTCTTCCCAGTGCTTAACTGGCCGCTTTAGGACTTCCGCTTCTGCCACAGTTCCACCTTGCCAACCCGGCTCAGACGAAATGCCTACATCTTCCCCTTAAGCAACGGGGGCGAAGCCCACATGATTGTGCTGCCACATGCTTAGCAGGAGAAGACAATAGGCTTTTTACAAACCGCCATTGTGCACTGGGTCAGAGAGTGTCAGAATGCACCTATGTCAGAAAGGGCCCTTTGCTCTCAGCCGTGCCCTCCATTGCTCTAGAGGTGGAAGGCACAAGGCACTGCCTCCATCCTTCAATTGGAGACAAGCCATAAACTGTCTTGCCTGCAGCTCTTTAGGAAGCTGACAAACAACTTGCTTTCCACAGTCCTGTTACAGCAGACCGGGGAACTTCTCATACAAAGGCATCTCAAATGGCATTTCTTCCCAGCCCTTAACACGCAGCTTTAGGACTCCTGCTTCTGCCGCAATTCCACCTGGCCAACCCGGCTCAGACGAAATTCCTACATCTTCCCCTGAAGCAACTGGTCTGATTGCCAAATGATTGAGCGTCCACGTGCTTAGGAGGCGATAGACTGCACGCCTTTTTCCAACCACCATTCTGCACTGCTGGAGAGAGTGTCGGAAAGCAGCTATGTCAGAAAGACCCCTTTGCTCTCAGCCGTGCCCTTCATTGCTCTAGACGTGGAATGCACAATGCACTGGCTCCCCCCCTCAAGGGGCGACAAGCCACAGACCATCTTCCTTCCATCTCTTTAGGAAGCTGAGCTAGAACTCGCTTTCAACAGTGCTCTTTCTGTGTCCTGGCAACATCTCATACAAAGGCAGCTGATATGCCATTTCTTTTCAGCGCTTAACTCGCAGATTTGGAACTTCTGCTCCTGCCACATTTCCACCTTGCCAACCCGGCTCAGACGAAATGCCTACATCTTCCCCTTCAGCAACGGGGACGAGGCCCAGATGACTGTGCTTCCGCATGCTTAGCAGGAGCAGACAATAGGCTTTTTACAAACCGCCATTGTGCACTGGGTCAGAGAGTGTCAGAATGCACCTATGTCAGAAAGGGCCCTTTACTCTCTGCCGTGCCCTCCATTGCTCTAGAGGTGGAAGGCACAAAGCACTGCCTCCATCCTTCAATTGGAGACAAGCCAGCAACTGGCCTGCTTACAGCTCTTTAGGAAGCTGGGAAAGCACTCGCATTCCACAGTGCTCTTACAGCGTCCTGGGAACGTGTCATAAAAAGGCAGCTGAACACCGTGTCTTTTCAGCCCTTAACTCACCAATCTGCAACATCTGCTTATGCCGCATTTCCACCTTGCGAACCCGGCTCAGGCGAAATGCCTACATCTTCCCCTGAAGCGCCTGTGCTGATTCCCAAATGATTGAGCATCCACATGCTTAGGAGGCGATAAACTGCATGCCTTTTTCCAACCACCGTTTTACACTGCTTAGAGAGCGTCAGAAAGCAGCTATGTCAGAAAGGCCCCTTTGCTCTCAGCCATGCCCTCCATTGCTCTCGAGGTGGAAGCCACAAGGCACTGGTTCTGGATCCACCCCTCAATGGGAGACAAACCACCTCTTGGCCTGCTTCCTGCTCTTTAGGAAGTGGAGAAGAAACTCCCTTTCCACAGTGCTCTTACAGCGTCCTGGGAACATCTCATACAAAGGAGGCTGAACGCCGTTTCTTTTCAGCACGTCACTCGCCAGTCTGGGACATCTGCATCCTGCACATTTCCACCTTGCCAACCCGGCTCAGACGAAATGCCTACAACTTCCCCTTGAGCAAAGGGGATGATGCCCATAGGATTGTGGTTGCACATGCTGAGGAGGAGAGAGAAAATAGGCTTTTAACTAACCGCGAAGTGCAACGGGTGGGAGAGTGTCAGAAAGCACCAATGGCAGAAAGGCCCCTTTAATCTGAGCTGCGCCCTCCATTGCTGTAGAGGTGGAAGGCACAAAGCACTGCCTCCATCCTTCAATGGGAGACAAGCCATAAACTGTCTTGCCTCCAGCTCTTTAGGAAGCTGAGAAAGAACTCGCTTTCCACAGTGCTGTTACAGCATACGAGGAAACTCTCATACAGAGACAGGTCAAACGCCATTTCTTCCCAGGGCTTAACTGGCCGCTTTAGGACTTCCGCTTCTGCCACAGTTCCAAGTTGCCAACCCGGCTCAGACGAAATGCCTACATCTTCGCCTTAAGCAACGGGGGCGAAGCCCACATGATTGTGCTGCCACATGCTTAGCAGGAGCAGACAATAGGCTTATTACAAACCGCCATTGTGCATTGGGTCAGAGAGTGTCAGAATGCACCTATGTCAGAAAGGGCCCTTTGCTCTCAGCCGTGCCCTCCATTGCTCTAGAGGTGGAAGGCACAAAGCACTGCCTCCATCCTTCAATTGGAGACAAGCCAGCAACTGGCCTGCTTACAGCTCTTTGGGAAGCTGGGAAAGCACTCGCATTCCACAGTGCTCTTAGAGCGTCCTGGGAACGTCTCATACAAAGGCAGCTGAACACCGTGTCTTTTCAGCCCTTAACTCACCAATCTGCAACATCTGCTTCTGCCGCATTTCCACCTTGACAACCCGGCTCAGGTGAAATGCCTACATCTTCCCCTGAAGCGACTGTGCTCATTCCCAAATGATTGAGCATCCACATGCTTAGGAGGCGATAAACTGCATGCCTTTTTCTCAGCACCGTTTTACACTGCTTAGAGAGCGTCGGAAAGCAGCTATGTCAGAAAGGCCCCTTTGCTCTCAGCCATGCCCTCCATTGCTCTCGAGGTGGAAGGCACAAGGCCCTGGTTCTGGATCCACCCCTCAATGGGAGACAAACCACATCTTGGCCTGCTTCCTGCTCTTTAGGAAGTGGAGAAGAAACTCCCTTTCCACTGTGCTCTTACAGCGTCCTGGGAACATCTCATACAAAGGAGGCTGAACGCCGTTTCTTTTCAGCACGTCACTCGCCAGTCTGGGACATCTGCATCCTGCACGTTTCCACCTTGCCAACGCGGCTCAGACGAAACGCCTACATCTTCCCCTTGAGCAAAGGGGTTGAGGCCCATAGGATTGTGGTTCCACATGCTGAGGAGGACAGAGACAATAGGCTTTTAACTAACCACGAAGTGCAACGGTTGGGAGAGTGTCAGAAAGCACCAATGGCAGAAAAACCCCTTTACTCTCAGCCGCGCCCTCCATTGCTGTAGAGGTGGAAGGCACAAAGCACTGCCTCCATAATTCAATGGGAGACAAGCCATAAACTGTCTTGCCTCCAGCTCTTTATGAAGCTCGGAAGGAACTCGCTTTCCACAGTGCCGTTACAGCATACGAGGAAACTCTCATACAGAGGCAGCTCAAACGCCATTTCTTCCCAGAGCTTAACTGGCCGATTTAGGACTTCCGCTTCTGCCACAGTTCCACATTGCCAACCCGGCTCAGACGAAATACCTACATCTTCCCCTTAAGCATCGGGGGCGAAGCCCACATGATTGTGCTGCCATATGCTAAGCAGGAGCAGACAATAGGCTTTTTACCAACGGCCACTGTGCACTGGGTCAGAGAGTGTCAGAATGCACCTATGTCAGAACGGGCCCTTTGCTCTCAGCCGTGCCCTCCATTGCTCTAGAGGTGGAAGGCACAAAGCACTGCCTCCATCCTTCAATTGGAGACAAGCCATAAACTGTCTTGCCTCCAGCTCTTTAAGAAGGTGACAAACAACTCGCTTTCCACAGTCCTGCTACAGAAGACCGGGGAACTTCTCATACAAAGGCAGCTCAAATGGCATTTCTTCCCAGCCCTTAACTCGCAGCTTTAGGACTCCTGCTTCTGCCGCAGTTCCACATTGCCAACCCGGCTCAGACGAAATGCCTACATCTTCCCCTGAAGCAACTGGGCTGAGTCCCAAATGATTGAGCGTCCACGTGCTTAGGAGGCGATAGACTGCACGCCTTTTTCCAACCACCATTGTGCACTGCTGGAGAGAGTGTCGGAAAGCAGCTATGTCAGAAAGACCCCTTTGCTCTCAGCCGTGCCCTTCATTGCTCTAGACGTGGAATGCACAAGGCACTGGCTCCCCCCCTCAAGGGGCGACAAGCCACAGACCAACTTCCATCCATCTCTTTAGGAAGCTGAGCAAGAACTCGCTTTCAACAGTGCTCCTTCTGTGTCCTGGCAACATCTCATACAAAGGCAGCTGATATGCCATTTCTTTTCAGCGCTTAACTCGCAGATTTGGAACTTCTGCTCCTGCCACATTTCCACCTTGCCAACCCGGCTCAGGCAAAATGTCTACATCTTCCCCTTCAGCAACGGGGACGAGGTGCAGATGACTGTGCTTCCGCATGCTTAGCAGGAGCAGACAATAGGCTTTTTACAAACCGCCATTGTGCACTGGGTCAGAGAGTGTCAGAATGCACCTATGTCAGAAAGGGCCCTTTACTCTCTGCCGTGCCCTCCATTGCTCTAGAGGTGGAAGGCACAAAGCACTGCCTCCATCCTTCAATTGGAGACAAGCCAGCAACTGTCCTGCTTACAGCTCTTTAGGAAGCTGGGAAAGCACTCGCATTCCACAGTGCTCTTACAGCGTCCTGGGAACGTCTCATACAAAGGCAGCTGAACACCGTGTCTTTTCAGCCCTTATCTCACCAATCTGCAACATCTGCTTCTGCCGCATTTCCACCTTGCCAACCCGGCTCAGACGAAATGCCTACATCTTCCCCTGAAGCGACTGTGCTGATTCCCAAATAATTGAGCATCCACATGCTTAGGAGGCGATAAACTGCCTGCCTTTTTCCTACCACCATTTTACACTGCTTAGAGAGCGTCGGAAAGCAGCTGTGTCAGAAAGGCCCCTTTGCTCTCAGCCATGCCCTCCATTGCTCTCGAGGTGGAAGGCACAAGGCACTGGTTCTGGATCCACCCCTCAATGGGAGACAAACCACATCTTGTCCTGTCTCCAGCTCTTTAGGAAGTGGAGAGAAAACTCCCTTTCCACAGTGCTCTTACAGCGTCCTGGGAACATCTCATACAAAGGAGGCTGAACGCCGTTTCTTTTCAGCACTTCACTCGCCAGTCTGGGACAGCTGCATGCTGCACGTTTCCACATTGCCAACCCGGCTCAGGCGAAATGCCTACATCTTCCCCTTGAGCAATGGGGATGAGGCCCATAGGATTGTGGTTCCACGTGCTGAGGAGGAGAGAGACAGTAGGCTTTTAACTAACCACGAAGTGCAACGGTTCTGAGAGTGTAACAAAGCACCAATGGCAGAAACACCCCTTTACTCTCAGCCGCGCCCTCCATTGCTGTAGAGGTGGAAGGCACAAAACACTGCTTCCATCCTTCAATGGGAGACAAGCCATAAACTGTCTTGCCTCCATCTCTTTAGGAAGCTGAGAAAGAACTCGCTTTCCACAGTGCTGTTACAGCATACGAGGAAACTCTCATACAGAGGCAGCTCAAACGCCATTTCTTCCCAGGGCTTAACTGGCCGCTTTAGGACTTCCGCTTCTGCCACAGTTCCTCCTTGCCAACCCGGCTCAGAGGAAATGCCTTCATCTTACCCTTAAGCAACGGGGGCGAAGCCCACATGATTGTGCTTCCACATGCTTAGCAGGAGCAGACAATAGGCTTTTTACAAACCGCCATTGTGCACTGGGTCAGAGAGTGTCAGAATGCACCTATGTCAGAAAGGGCCCTTTGCTCTCAGCCGTGCCCTCCATTGCTCTAGAGGTGGAAGGCACAAAGCCCTGCCTCCATCCTTCAATTGGAGACAAGCCATAAACTGTCTTGCCTCCAGCTCTTTAGGAAGCTGACAAACAACTCGCTTTCCTCAGTCCTGTTACAGCAGACCGGTTAACTTCTCATACAAAGACTGCTCAAATTGCATTTTTTCCCAGCCCTTATCTCGCAGCTTAGGACTCCTGCTTCTGCCGCAATTCCACCTTGCCAACCCGGCTCAGACAAAATGCCTACATCTTCCCCCGAAGCAACTGGTCTGAGTCCCAAATGATTGAGCATCCACGTGCTTAGGAGGCGATAGACTGCACGCCTTTTTCCAACCACCATTGCGCACTGCTGCAGAGAGTGTCGGAAAGCAGCTATGTCAGAAAGACCCCTTTGCTCTCAGCCGTGCCCTTCATTGCTCTAGACGTGGAATGCACAAGGCACTGGCTCCCCCCCTCAAGGGGCGACAAGCCACAGACCATCTTCCTTCCGTCTCTTTAGTAAGCTGAGCAAGAACTCGCTTTCAACAGTGCTCTTTCTGTGTCCTGGCAACATCTCATACAAAGGCAGCCGATATGCCATTTCTTTTCAGCGCTTAACTCGCAGATTTGGAACTTCTGCGCCTGCCACATTTCCACCTTGCCAACCCGGCTCAGACGAAATGTCTACATCTTCCCCTTCAGCAACGGGGACGAGGCCCAGATGACTGTGCTTCCGCATGCTTAGCAGGAGCAGACAATAGGCTATTTACAAACCGTCATTGTGCGCTGGGTCAGAGAGTGTCAGAATGCACCTATGTCAGAAAGGGCCCTTTGCTCTCAGCCGTGCCCTCCATTGCTCTAGAGGTGGAAGGCACAAAGCACTGCCTCCATCCTTCTATTGGAGACAAGCCAGCAACTGGCCTGCTTCCAGCTCTTTAGGAAGCTGGGAAAGAACTCGCATTCCACAGTGCTCTTACAGCGTCCTGGGAACGTCTCATACAAAGGCAGCTGAACACCGTGTCTTTTCAGCCCTTATCTCACCAATCTGCAACATCTGCTTCTGCCGCATTTCCACCTTGCCAACCCGGCTCAGACGAAATGCCTACATCTTCCCCTGAAGCGACTGTGCTGATTCCCAAATGATTGAGCATCCACATGCTTAGGAGGCGATAAACTGCCTGCCTTTTTCCAACCACAATTTTACACTGCTTAGAGAGCGTCGGAAAGCAGCTATGTCTGAAAGGCCCCTTTGCTCTCAGCCATTCCCTCCATTGCTCTCGAGGTGGAAGGCACAAGGCACTGGTTCTGGATCCACCCCTCAATGGGAGACAAACCACATCTTGGCCTGCTTCCAGCTCTTTTGGAAGTGGAGAAGAAACTCCCTTTCCATAGTGCTCTTACAGCGTCCTGGGAACATCTCATACAAAGGAGGCTGAACGCCGTTTCTTTTCAGCACTTCACTCGCCAGTCTGGGACATCTGCATCCTGCACGTTTCCACCTTGCCAACCCGGCTCAGACGAAATGCCTACATCTTCCCCTTGAGCAGTGGGGATGAGGCCCATAGGACTGTGGTTCCGCATGCTGTGGAGGAGAGAGACAATAGGCTTTTAACTAACCACGAAGTGCAACGGTTGGGAGAGTGTCAGAAAGCACCCATGGCAGAAACACCCCATTACGCTGAGCCACGCCCTATATTGCTGTAGAGGTGGAAGGCACAAAGCACTGCCTCCATCCTTCAATGGGAGACAAGCCATAAACTGTCTTGCCTCCAGCTCTTTAGGAAGCTGAGAAAGAACTCGCTTTCCACAGTGCTGTTACAGCATACGAGGAAATGCTCATACAGAGGCAGCTCAAACGCCATTTCTTTCCAGTGCTTAATTTGCCGCTTTAGGACTTCCACTCCTGCCACAGTTCCACCTTGCCAACCAGGCTCAGACGAAATGCCTACATCTTCCCCTTAAGCAACGGGGGCGAAGCCCACATGATTGTGCTGCCACATGCTTTGCAGGAGCAGACAATAGGCTTTTTACAAACCGCCATTGTGCACTGTGTTAAAGAGTGTCAGAATGCACCTATGTCAGAAGGGGTCCTTTGCTCTCAGCCATGCCCTCCATTGTCTAGAGTTTGAAGGCACAAAGCACTGCCTCCATCCTTCAATTGGAGACAAGCCATAAACTGTCTTGCCTCCAGTTCTTTAGGAAGCTGACAAACAACTCGCTTTCCACAGTCCTTTTACAGCAGACCGGGGAACTTCTCATACAAAGGCAGCTTAAATGACATTTCTTCCCAGCCCTTAACTCGCAGCTTTAGTACTCCTGCTTCTGCCGCAATTCCACCTTGCCAACCCGGCTCAGACGAAATGCCTACATCTTCCCCTGAAGCAACTGGGCTGAGTCCCCAATGATTGAGCGTCCACGTGCTTAGGAGGCGATAGACTGCACGCCTTTTTCCAACTACCAATGTACACTGCTGGAGAGAGTGTCGGAAAGCAGCTATGTCAGAAAGACCCCTTTGCTCTCAGCCGTGCCCTTCATTGCTCTAGACGTGGAATGCACAAGGCACTGGCTCCCCCCCTCAAGGGTCGACAAGCCACAGACCATCTTCCTTCCATCTCTTTAGGAAGCTGAGCAAGAACTCGCTTTCAACAGTGCTCTTTCTGTGTCCTGGAAACATCTCATACAAAGGCAGCTGATATGCCATTTCTTTTCAGCGCTTAACTCGCAGATTTGGAACTTCTGCTCCTGCCACATTACCACCTATCCAACCCGGCTCAGACGAAATGTCAACATCTTCCCATTCAGCAGCGGGGACGAGGCCCTTATGACTGTGCTTCCGCATGCTTAGCAGGAGCAGACAATAGGCTTTTTCCAATCGGCCATTGTGCACTGGGTCAGAGAGTGTCAGAATGCACCTATGTCAGAAAGGGCCCTTTGCTCTCAGCCGTGCCCTCCATTGCTCTAGAGGTGGAAGGCACAAAGCACTGCCTCCATCCTTCAATTGGAGACAAGCCAGCAACTGTCCTGCTTCCAGCTCTTTAGGAAGGTGGGAAAGCACTCGCATTCCACCGTGCTCTTACAGGGTCCTGGGAACGTCTCATACAAAGGCAGTTGAGCACCGTGTCTTTTACAGCCCTTCACACACCAATCTGCAACATCTGCTTCTGCCGCATTTCCACCTTGCCAACCCGGCTCAGATGAAATGCCTACATCTTCCCCTGAAGCGACTGTGCTGATTCCCAAATGATTGAGCATCCACATGCTTAGGAGGCGATAAACTGCATGCCTTTTTCCCACCACCTTTTTACACTGCTTAGAGAGCGTCAGAAAGCAGCTATGTCAGAAAGGCCCCTTTGCTCTCAACCAGGCCCTCCATTACTCTCGAGGTATAAGGCACAAGGCACTGGTTCTGGATCCACCCCTCAATGGGAGACAAACCACATCTTGGCCTGCTTCCAGCTCTTTAGGAAGTGGAGAAGAAACTCCCTTTCCACAGTGCTCTTACAGTGTCCTGGGAACATCTCATACAAAGGAGGCTGAACGCCGTTTCTTTTCAGCACTTCACTCGCCAGTCTGGGTCTTCTGCATGCTGCACGTTTCCACCTTGCCAACCCGGCTCAGACGAAATGCCTACAACTTCCCCTTGAGCAATGGGGCTGAGGCCCATAGGATTGTGGTTCCACATGCTGAGGAGGACAGAGACAATAGGCTTTTAACTAACCACTAAGTGCAACGGTTGGGAGAGTGTCAGAAAGCACCAATGGCAGAAACACCCCTTTACTCTCAGCCGCGCCCTCCATTGCTGTAGAGGTGGAAGGCACAAAGCACTGCCTCCATCCTTCAATGGGAGACCAGCCATAAACTGTCTTGCCTCCAGCTCTTTATTAAGCAGGGAAGGAACTCGCTTTCCACAGTGCTGTTACAGCATACGAGGAAAGTCTCATGCAGAGGCAGCTCAAACGCCATTTCTTCCCAGTGCTTAACTGGCCGCTTTAGGACTTCCGCTTCTGCCAGAGTTCCACCTTGCCAACCCGGCTCAGACGAAATGCCTACATCTTCCCCTTAAGCAACGGGGGCGAAGCCCACATGATTGTGCTGCCACATGCTTCGAAGAAGCAGACAATTGGCTTTTTACAAACCGCCATTGTGCACTGGGTCAGAGAGTGTCAGAATGCACCTATGTCAGAAAGGGCCCTTTGCTCTCAGCCGTGCCCTCCATTGCTCTAGAGGTGGAAGGTACAAAGCACCACCTCCATCCTTCAATTGGAGACAAGCCACAAACTGTCTTGCCTCCAGCTCTTTAGGAAGCTGACAAACAACTCGCTTTCAACAGTCCTGATACAGCAGACAGGGGAACTCCTCATACTAAGGCAGCTCAAATGGCATTTCTTCCTAGCCCTTAACTCGCAGCTTTAGGACTCCTGCTTCTGCCACAATTCCACCTTGTCAACCCGGCTCAGACGAAATGCCTACATCTTCCCCTGAAGCAACTGGGCTCAGTCCCAAATGATTGAGCATCCATGTGCTTAGGAGGCGATGGACTGCACGCCTGTTTCCAACCACCATTGTGCACTGCTGGAGAGAGTGTCGGAAAGCAGCTATGTCAGAAAGACCCCTTTGCTCTCAGCCGTGCCCTTCATTGCTCTAGACGTGGAATGCACAAAGCACTGGCTCCCCCCCTCAAGGGGCGACAAGCCACAGACCATCTTCCTTACATCTCTTTAGGAAGCTGAGCCAGAACTCGCTTTCAACAGTGCTCTTTCTGTGTCCTGGCAACATCTCATACAAAGGCAGCTGATATGCCATTTCTTTTCAGCGCTTAACTCGCAGATTTGGAACTTCTGCTCCTGCCACATTTCCAGGTTGCCAACCCGGCTCAGACGACATGTCTACATCTTCCCCTTCAGCAACGGTGACGAGGCCCAGATGACTGTGCTTCCGCATGCTTAGCAGGAGCAGACAATAGGCTTTTTACAAACCGCCATTGTGCACTGGGTCAGAGAGTGTCAGAATGCACCTATGTCACAAAGGGCCCTTTGCTCTCTGCCATGCCCTCCATTGCTCTAGAGGTTGAAGGCATAAAGCACTGCCTCCATCCTTCAATTGTAGACAAGCCATAACTCTCTTGCTTCCAGCTCTTTAGGAAGCTGACAAACAACTCGCTTTCCACAGTCCTGTTACAGAATACGAGGAAACTCTCATACAGAGACAGCTCAAACGCCATTTCTTCCCAGGGCTTAACTGGCCGCTTTAGGACTTCCGCTTCTGCCACAGTTCCAAGTTGCCAACCCGGCTCAGACGAAATGCCTACATCTTCGCCTTAAGCAACGGGGGCGAAGCCCACATGATTGTGCTGCCACATGCTTCGCAGGAGCAGACAATAGGCTTTTTACAAACCGCCATTGTGCACTGGGTCAGAGAGTGTCAGAATGCACCTATGTCACAAAGGGCCCTTTGCTCTCAGCCGTGCCCTCCATTGCTCTAGAGGTGGAAGGCACAAAGCACTGCCTCCATCCTTCAATTGGAGACAAGCCAGCAACTGGCCTGCTTCCAGCTCTTTAGGAAGCTGGGAAAGCACTCGCATTCCACAGTGCTCTTACAGCGTCCTGGGAACGTCTCATACAAAGGCAGCTGAACACAGTGTCTTTTCAGCCCTTAACTCACCAATCTGCAACATCTGCTTCTGCCGCATTTCCACCTTGCCAACCCGGCTCAGGCGAAATGCCTACATCTTCCCCTGAAGCGACTGTGCTGATTCCCAAATGATTGAGCATCCACATGCTTAGGAGGCAATAAACTGCATGCCTTTTTCTAACCACCATTTTACACTGCTTAGAAAGCGTCGGAAAGCAGCTATGTCAGAAAGGCCCCTTTTCTCTCAGCCATGCCCTCCATTGCGCTCGAGGTGGAAGGCACAAGGCACTGGTTCTGGATCCACCCCTCAATGGGAGACAAACCACATCTTGGCCTGCTTCCAGCTCTTTTGGAAGTGGAGAAGAAACTCCCTTTCCACAGTGCTCTTACAGCGTCCTGGGAACATCTCATACAAAGGAGGCTGAACGCCGTTTCTTTTCAGCACTTCACTCGCCAGTCTGGGACATCTGCATCCTGCACGTTTCCACCTTGCCAACCCGGCTCAGACGAAATGCCTACATCTTCCCCTTGAGCAATGGGGATGAGGCCCATAGGATTTTGGTTCCACATGCTGAGGAGGACAGAGACAATAGGCTTTTAACTAACCACGAAGTGCAACGGTTGGGAGAGTGTCAGAAAGCACCAATGGCAGAAACACCCCTTTACTCTCAGCCACGCCCTCCATTGCTGTAGGGGTGGAAGGCACAAAGGACTGCCTCCATCCTTCAATGGGAGACAAGCCATAAACTGTCTTGCCTCCAGCTCTTTAGGAACCTGGGAAACAACTCGCTTTCCGCAGTGCTGTTACAGCATACGAGGAAACTCTCATACAGAGGCAGCTCAAACGCCATTTCTTCCCAGGGCTTAACTGGCCGCTTTAGGACTTCCGCTTCTACCACAGTTCCACCTTGCCAACCCGGCTCAGACGAAATGCCTACATCTTCCCCTTAAGCAATGGGGGCGAAGCCCACATGATTGTGCTGCCACATGCTTAGCAGGAGCAGACAATAGTCTTTTTACAAACCGCCATTGTGCACTGGGTCAGAGAGTGTCAGAATGCACCTATGTCAGAAAGGGCCCTTTGCTCTCAGCCGTGCCCTCGATTGCTCTAGAGGTGGAAGGCACAAAGCACTGCCTCCATCCTTCAATTGGAGACAAGCCATAAACTGTCTTGCCTCCAGCTCTTTAGGAAGCTGACAAACAACTCGCTTTCCACAGTCATGTTACAGCAGACCGGGGAACTTCTCATACAAAGGCAGCTCAAATGGCATTTCTTCCCAGCCCTTAACTCGCAGCTTTAGGACTCCTGCTTCTGCCGCAATTCCACCTTGCCAACCCGGCTCAGACGAAATGCCTACATGTTCCCCTGAACCGACTGTGCTGATTCCCAAATGATTGTGCATCCCCATGCTTAGGAGGCGATAAACTGCATGCGTTTTTCCAACCACCATTTTACACTGCTTAGAGAGCGTAGGAAAGCAGCTATGTCAGAAAGGCCCCTTTGCTCTCAGCCATGCCCTCCATTGCTCTCGAGGTGGAAGGCACAACTCACTTGTTCTGGATCCACCCCTCAATGGGAGACAAACCACATCTTGGCCTACTTCCAGCTCTTTAGGAAGTTTAGAAAAAACTCCCTTTCCACAGTGCTCTTACAGCGTCCTGGGTACATCTCATACAAAGGAGGCTGAACGCCGTTTCATTTCAGCACGTCACTCGCCAGCCTGGGACATCTGCATCCTGCACGTTTCCACCTTGCCAACCCGGCTCAGACGAAATGCCTACATCTTCCCCTTGAGCAATGGGGATGAGGCCCATAGGATTGTGGTTCCACATGCTGAGGAGGAGAGAGGCAATAGGCTTTTAACTAACCACGAAGTGCAACGGTTGGGAGAGTGTCAGAAGGCACCAATGGCAGAAACACCCCTTTACTCTCCGCCGCGCCCTCCATTGCTGTAGAGGTGGAAGGCACAAAGCACTGCCTCCATCCTTCAATGTGAGACAAGCCATAAACTGTCTTGCCTCCTGCTCTTTAGGAAGCTGGGAAAGAACTCGCTATACACAGTGCTGTTACAGCATACGAGGAAACTCTCATACAGAGGCAGCTCAAACGCCATTTCTTCCCAGTGCTTAACTGGCCGCTTTAGGACTTCCGCTTCTGCCACAGTTCCACCTTGCCAACCCGGCTCAGACGAAATTCCTACATCTTCCCCTTCAGCACAGGCGGGGAAGCCCACATGATTGTGCTGCCACATGCTTAACAGGAGCAAACAATAGGCTTTTTACAAACCGCCATTGTGCACTGGGTCAGAGAGTGTCAGAATGCACCTATGTCAGAAAGGGCCCTTTGCTCTCAGCCGTGCCCTCCATTGCTCTAGAGGTGGAAGGCACAAAGCAGTGCCTCCATCCTTCAATTGGAGACAAGCCAGCAACTGTCTTGCCTCCAGCTCTTTAGGAAGCTGACAAACAACTCGCTTTCCACAGACCTCTTACAGCAGACCGGGGAACTTCTCATAAAAAGGCAGCTCAAATGGCATTTCTTCCCAGTCCTTAAATCGCAGCTTTAGGACTCCTGCTTCTGCCGCAATTCCACCTTGCCAACCCGGCTCAGACGAAATGCCTACATCTTCCCCTGAAGCAACTGGGCTGAGTCCCAAATGATTGAGCGTCCACGTGCTTAGGAGGCGATAGACTGCACGCCATTTTCCAACCACCATTGTGCACTGCTGGAGAGAGTGTCGGAAAGCAGGTATGTCAGAAAGACCCCTTTGCTCTCAGCCGTGCCCTTCATTGCTCTAGACTTGGAATGCACAAGGCACTGTCTCACCCCCTAAGGGGCGACAAGCCACAGACCAACTTCCTTCCATCTCTTTAGGAAGCTGAGCAAGAACTCGCTTTCAACAGTGCTCTTTCTGTGTCCTGGCAACATCTCATACAAGGGCAGCTGATATGCCATTTCTTTTCAGCGCTTAACTCGCAGATTTGGAACTTCTGCTCCTGCCACATTTCCAGGTTGCCAACCCGGCTCAGACGAAATGTCTACATCTTCCCCTTCAGCAACGGGGACGAGGCCCAGATGACTGTGCTTCCGCATGCTTAGCAGGAGCAGACAATAGGCTTTTTACAAACCGCCATTGTGCACTGCGTCAGAGAGTGTCAGAATGCACCTATGTCAGAAAGGGCCCTTTGCTCTCAGCCGTGCCCTCCATTGCTCTAGAGGTGGAAGGCACAAAGCACTGCCTCCATCCTTCAATTGGAGACAAGCCAGCAACTGTCCTGCTTCAAGCTCTTTAGGAAGCTGGGAAAGCACTCGCATTCCACAGTGCTCTTACAGCGTCCTGGGAACGTCTCATACAAAGGCAGCTGAACACCGTGTCTTTTCAGCCCTTAACTCACCAACCTGCAACATCTGCTTCTGCTGCATTTCCACCTTGCCAACCCGGCTCAGACGAAATGCCTACATCTTCCCCTGAGGCGACTGTGCTGATTCCCAAATGATTGAGCATCCACGTGCTTAAGAGGCGATAAACTGCATGCCTTTTTCCAACCACCATTTTACACTGCTTAGAAAGCGTCGGAAAGCAGCTATGTCAGAAAGGCGCCTTTGCTCTCAGCCATGCCCTCCATTGCTCTCGAGGTGGAAGGCACAAGGCACTGGTTCTGGATCCACCCCTCAATGGGAGACAAACCACATCATGGCCTGCTTCCAGCTCTTTAGGAATTGGAGAAAATTCTCCCTTTCCACAGTGCTCTTACAGCGTCCTGGGAACATCTCATACAAAGGAGGCTGAACGCTGTTTCTCTTCAGCACTTCACTCGCCAGTCTGGGACATCTGCATCCTGCACGTTTCCACCTTGCAAACCCGGCTCAGACGAAATGCCTACATCTTCCCCTTGAGCAATGGGGATGAGGCCCATAGGATTCTGGTTACACATGCTGAGGAGGAGAGAGACAATAGGCTTTTAACTAACCATGAACTGCAACGCTTGGGAGAGTGTCAGAAAGCACCAATGGCAGAAAGGCCCCTTTACTATCAGCCGCGCCCTCCATTCCTGTAGAGGTGGAAGGCACAAAGCACTGCCTCCATCCTCCAATTGGAGACAAGCCATAAACTGTCTTGCCTCCAGCTCTTTAGGAAGCTGACAAACAACTCGCTTTCCACAGTCCTGACAGCAGACCGGTTAAATTCTCATACAAAGGCTGCTCAAATGGCATTTCTTCCCAGCCATTAACTCGCAGCTTAGGACTCCTGCTTCTGCCGCAATTCCACCTTGCCAACCCGGCTCAGACGAAATGCCTACATCTTCCCCTGAAGCAACTGGGCTGAGTCCCAAATGATTGAGCGTCCACGTGCTTAGGAGGCGATAGACTGCACGCCTTTTTCCAACCACCATTGTGCACTGCTGGAGAGAGTGTCGGAAAGCAGTTATGTCAGAAAGACCCCTTTGCTCTCAGCCCTGCCCTTCATTGCTCTAGGCGTGGAATGCACAAGGCACTGGCTCACCCCCTCAGGGGGCGACAAGCCACAGACCATCTTCCTTCCATCTCTTTAGGAAGCTGAGCAAGAACTCGCTTTCAACAGTGCTCTTTCTGTGTCCTGGCAACATCTCATACAAAGGCAGCTGATATGCCATTTCTTTTCAGCGCTTAACTCGCAGATTTGGAACTTCTGCTCCTGCCACATTTCCACCTTGTCCACCCGGCTCAGACGAAATGTCTACATCTTCCCCTTCAGCAACGGGGATGATGCACAGATGACTGTGCTTCCGCATGCTTAGCAGGAGCAGACAATAGGCTTTTTACAAACCGCCATTGTGCACTGGGTCAGAGAGTGTCATAATGCACCTATGTCAGAAAGGGCCCTTTGCTCTCAGCCGTGCCCTCCATTGCTCTAGAGGTGGAAGGCACAAAGCACTGCCTCCATCCTTCAATTGGAGACAAGCCAGCAACTGTCCTGCTTCAAGCTCTTTAGGAAGCTGGGAAAGCACTCGCATTCCACAGTGCTCTTACAGCGTCCTGGGAACGTCTCCTACAAAGGCAGCTGAACACCGTGTCTTTTCAGCCCTTAACTCACCAATCTGCAACATCTGCTTCTGCCGCATTTCCACCTTGCCAACCCGGCTCAGACGAAATGCCTACATCTTCCCCTGAAGCGACTGTGCTGATTCCCAAATGATTGAGCATCCACATGCTTAGGAGGCGATAAACTGCATGCCTTTTTCCAACCACCATTTGACACTGCTTAGAGAGCGTCGGAAAGCAGCTATGTCAGAAAGGCCCCTTTGCTCTCAGCCATGCCCTCCATTGCTCTCGAGGTGGAAGGCACAAGGCACTGGTTCTGGATCCACCCCTCAATGGGAGACAAACCACATCTTGGCCTGCTTCCAGCTCTTTAGGAAGTGGAGAAAAAACTCCCTTTCCACAGTGCTCTTACAGCGTCCTGGGAACATCTCATACAAAGGAGGCTGAACGCCGTTTCTTTTCAGCACTTCACTCGCCAGTCTGGGACATCTGCATCCTGCACGTTTCCACCTTGCCAACCCGTATCAGACGAAATGCCTACGTCTTCCCTTTGAGCAATGGGGATGAGGCCCATAGGATTGTGGTTCCACATGCTGAGGAGGAGAGAGACAATAGGCTTTTAACTAACCACGAAGTGCAACGGTTGGGAGAGTGTCAGAAAGCACCAATGGCAGAAAGGCCCCTTTACTATCAGCCGCGCCCTCCATTGCTGTAGAGGTGGAAGGCACAAAGCACTGCCTCCATAATTCAATGGGAGACAAGCCATAAACTGTCTTGCCTCCAGCTCTTTAGGAAGCTGGGAAAGAACTCGCTTTCCACAGTGCTGTTACAGCATACGAGGAAACTCTCCTACAGAGGCAGCTCAAACGCCATTTCTTCCCAGTGCTTAACTGGCCTCTTTAGGACTTCCGCTTCTGCCACAGTTCCACCTTGCCAACCCGGCTCAGACGAAATGCCTACATCTTCCCCTTAAGCAACGGCGGTGAAGCCCACATGATTGTGCTGCCACATGCTTTCCCGGAGTAGACAATAGGCTTTTTACAAACCGCCATTGTGCACTGGGTCAAAGAGTGTCAGAATGCACCTATGTCAGAAGGGGTCCTTTGCTCGCAGCCATGCCCTCCATTGCTCTAGAGGGGGGAGGCACAAAGCACTGCCTCCATCCTCCAATTGGAGACAAGCCATAAACTGTCTTGCCTCCAGCTCTTTAGGAAGCTGACAAACAACTCGCTTTCCACAGTCCTGTTACAGCAGACCGGTTAAATTCTCATACAAAGGCTGCTCAAATGGCATTTCTTCCCAGCCATTAACTCGCAGCTTAGGACTCCTGCTTCTGCCGCAATTCCACCTTGCCAACCCGGCTCAGACGAAATGCCTACATCTTCCCCTGAAGCAACTGGGCTGAGTCCCAAATGATTGAGCGTCCACGTGCTTAGGAGGCGATAGACTGCACGCCTTTTTCCAACCACCATTGTGCACTGCTGGAGAGAGTGTCGGAAAGCAGTTATGTCAGAAAGACCCCTTTGCTCTCAGCCCTGCCCTTCATTGCTCTAGGCGTGGAATGCACAAGGCACTGGCTCCCCCCCTCAGGGGGCGACAAGCCACAGACCATCTTCCTTCCATCTCTTTAGGAAGCTGAGCAAGAACTCGCTTTCAACAGTGCTCTTTCTGTGTCCTGGCAAAATCTCATACAAAGGCAGCTGATATGCCATTTCTTTTCAGCGCTTAACTCGCAGATTTGGAACTTCTGCTCCTGCCACATTTCCAGCTTGCCAACCCGCCTCAGAAGAAATGTCTACATCTTCCCCTTCAGCAACGGGGACGAGGCCCAGATGACTGTGCTTCTGCATGCTTAGCAGGAGCAGACAATAGGCTTTTTACAAACCGCCATTGTGCACTGGGTCAGAGAGTGTCAGAATGCACCTATGTCAGAAAGGGCCCTTTGCTCTCAGCCGTGCCCTCCATTGCTCTAGAGGTGGAAGGCACAAAGCACTGCCTCCATCCTTCAATTGGAGACAAGCCAGCAACTGGCCTGCTTCCAGCTCTTTAGGAAGCTGGGAAAGCACTCGCCTTCCACAGTGTTCTTGCAGGGTCCTGGGAACGTCTCATACAAAGGCAGCTGAACACCGTGTCTTTTCAGCCCTTAACTCACCAATCTGCAACATCTGCTTCTGCCGCATTTCCACCTTGCCAACCCGGCTCAGACGAAATGCCTACATCTTCCCCTGAAGCGACTGTGCTGATTCCCTAATGATTGAGCATCCACATGCTTAGGAGGCGATAAACTGCATGCCTTTTTCCAACCACCATTTTACACTGCTTAGATAGCGTCGGAAAGCAGCTATGTCAGAAAGGCCCCTTTGCTCTCAACCATGCCCTCCATTGCTCTCGAGGTGGAAGGCACAAGGCACTGGTTCTGGATCCACCCCTCAATGGGAGACAAGCCACATCTTGGCCTGCTTCCAGCTCTTTAGGAAGTGGAGAACAAACTCCCTTTCCACAGTGCTCTTACAGCGTCCTGGGAACATGTCATACAAAGGAGGCCGAACGCCGTTTCTTTTCAGCACTTCACTCGCCAGCCTGGGACATCTGCATCCTGCACGTTTCCACCTTGCCAACCCGGCTCAGACGAAATGCCTAAATCTTCCCCTTGAGCAATGGGGATGAGGCCCATAGGATTGGGGTTCCACATGCTGAGGAGGAGAGAGACAATAGGCTTTTAACTAACCACGAAGTGCAATGGTTGGGAGAGTGTCAGAAAGCACCAAGGGCAGAAAAACCGCTTTACTCTCAGCCGCGCCATAAATTGCTATAGAGGTGGAAGGGACAAAGCACTGCCTCCATCCTTCAATGGGAGACAAGCCATAAACAGTCTTGCCTCCAGCTCTTTAGGAAGCTGACAAACAACTCGCTTTCCACAGTCCTGTTACAGCAGACCGTTGAACTTCTCATACGAAGGCAGCTCAAATGGCATTTCTTCCCAGCCCTTAACTCGCAGCTTAGGACTCCTGCTTCTGCCGCAATTCCACCTTGCCAACCCGGCTCAGACGAAATGCCTACATCTTCCCCTGAAGCAACTGGGCTGAGTCCCAAATGATTGAGCGTCCACGTGCTTAGGAGGCGATAGACTGCACGCCTTTTTCCAACCACCATTTTGCACTGCTTTAGAGAGTGTCGGAAAGCAGCTATTTCAGAAAGACCCCTTGGTCTCAGCCGTGCCCTTCATTGCTCTAGACGTGGAATGCACAATGCACTGGCTCCCCCCCTCAAGGGGCGACAAGCCACAGACCATCTTCCTTCCATCTCTTTAGGAAGCTGAGCAAGAACTCGCTTTCAACAGTGCTCTTTCTGTGTCCTGGCAAAATCTCATACACAGGCAGCTGATATGCCATTTCTTTTCAGCGCTTAACTCGCAGATTTGGAACTTCTGCTCCTGCCACATTTCCAGGTTGCCAACACGGCTCAGACGAAATGTCTACATCTTCCCCTTCGGCAACGGGGACGAGGCCCAGATGACTGTGCTTCCACATGCTTAGCAGGAGCAGACAATAGGCTTTTTACAAACCGCCATTGTGCACTGGGTCAGAGAGTGTCAGAACGCACCTATGTCAGAAAGGGCCCTTTGCTCTCAGCCGTGCCCTCCATTGCTCTAGAGGTGGAAGGCACAAAGCACTGCCTCCATCTTTCAATTGGAGACAAGCCAGCAACTGGCCTGCTTCCAGCTCTTTAGGAAGCTGGGAAAGCACTCGCATTCCACAGTGCTCTTACAGCGTCCTGGGAACGTCTCATACAAAGGCAGCTGAACACCGTGTCTTTTACAGCCGTTCACTCACCAATCTGCAACATCTGCTTCTGCCGCATTTCCACCTTGCCAACCCGGCTCAGATGAAATGCCTACATCTTCCCCTGAAGCGACTGTGCTGATTCCCAAATGATTGAGCATCCACATGCTTAGGAGGCGATAAACTGCATGCCTTTTTCCAACCACCATTTTACACTGCTTAGAGAGCGTCGGAAAACAGCTATGTCAGAAAGGCCCCTTTGCTCTCAGCCATGCCCTCCATTGCTCTCGAGAGGGTGGCACAAGGCACTGGTTCTGGATCCACCCCTCAATGGGAGACAAACCACATCTTTGCCTGCTTCCAGCTCTTTAGGAAGTGGAGAACAATCTCCCTTTCCACAGTGCTCTTACAGCGTCCTGGGAACATCTCATACAAAGGAGGCTGAACGCCGTTTCTTTTCAGCACTTCACTCGCCAGTCTGGGACATCTGCATCCTGCACGTTTCCACCTTGCCAACCCGTATCAGACGAAATGCCTACGTCTTCCCCTTGAGCAATGGGGATGAGGCCCATAGGATTCTGGTTCCACATGCTGAGGAGGAGAGAGACAATAGGCTTTTAACTAACCACGAAGTGCAACGGTTGGGAGAGTGTCAGAAAGCACCAATGGCAGAAAGGCCCCTTTACTATCAGCCGCGCCCTCCATTGCTGTAGAGGCGGAAGGCACAAAGCACTGCCTCCATAATTCAATGGGAGACAAGCCATAAACTGTCTTGCCTCCAGCTCTTTAGGAAGCTGGGAAAGAACTCGGTTTCCACAGTGCTGTTACAGCATACGAGGAAACTCTCATACAGAGGCAGCTCAAACGCCATTTCTTCCCAGTGCTTAACTGGCCTCTTTAGGACTTCCGCTTCTGCCACAGTTCCACCTTGCCAACCCGGCTCAGACGAAATGCCTACATCTTCCCCTTAAGCAACGGGGGTGAAGTCCACATGATTGTGCTTCCACATGCTTTCCAGGAGTAGACAATAGGCTTTTTACAAACCGCCATTGTGCACTGGGTCAAAGAGTGTCAGAATGCACCTATGTCAGAAGGGGTCCTTTGCTCTCAGCCATGCCCTCCATTGCTCTAGAGGTGGAAGGCACAAAGCACTGCCTCCATCCTCCAATTGGAGACAAGCCATAAACTGTCTTGCCTCCAGCTCTTTAGGAAGCTGACAAACAACTCGCTTTCCACAGTCCTGTTACAGCAGACCGGTTAAATTCTCAAACAAAGGCTGCTCGAATGGCATTTCTTCCCAGCCATTAACTCGCAGCTTAGGACTCCTGCTTCTGCCGCAATTCCACCTTGCCAACCCGGCTCAGACGAAATGCCTACATCTTCCCCTGAAGCAACTGGGCTGAGTCCCAAATGATTGAGCTTCCACGTGCTTAGGAGGCGATAGACTGCACGCCTTTTTCCAACCACCATTGTGCACTGCTGGAGAGAGTGTCGGAAAGCAGTTATGTCAGAAAGACCCCTTTGCTCTCAGCCGTGCCCTTCATTGCTCTTGGCGTGGAATGCACAAGGCACTGGCTCCCCCCCTCAGGGGGCGACAAGCCACAGACCATCTTCCATCCATCTCTTTAGGAAGCTGAGCAAGAACTCGCTTTCAACAGTGCTCTTTCTGTGTCCTGGCAACATCTCATACAAAGGCAGCTGATATGCCATTTCTTTTCAGCGCTTAACTCGCAGATTTGGAACTTCTGCTCCTGCCACATTTCCACCTTGTCAACCCGGCTCAGACGAAATGTCTACATCTTCCCCTTCAGCAACGGGGACGAGGCCCAGATGACTGTGCTTCTGCATGCTTAGCAGGAGCAGACAATAGGCCTTTGACAAACCGCCCTTGTGCACTGCGTCAGAGAGTGTGAGAATGCACCTATGTCAGAAAGGGCCCTTTGCTCTCAGCCGTGCCCTCCATTGCTCTAGCGGTGGAAGGCACAAAGCACTGCCTATATCCTTCAATTGGAGACAAGCCAGCAACTGGCCTGCTTCCAGCTCTTGGGGAAGCTGGGAAAGCACTCGCATTCCACAGTGCTCTTACAGTGCCCTGGGAACGTCTCATACAAAGGCAGCTGAACACCGTGTCTTTTCATCCCTTAACTCACCAATCTGCAACATCTGCTTCTGCCGCATTTCCACCTTGCCAACCCGGCTCAGACGAAATGCCTACATCTTCCCCTTGAGCAATGGGGATGAGGCCCATAGGATTGGGGTTCCACATGCTGAGGAGGAGAGAGACAATAGGCTTTTAACTAACCACGAAGTGCAATGGTTGGGAGAGTGTCACAAAGCACCAAGGGCAGAAAAACCGCTTTACTCTCAGCCGCGCCCTAAATTGCTATAGAGGTGGAAGGGACAAAGCACTGCCTCCATCCTTCAATGGGAGACAAGCCATAAACAGTCTTGCCTCCAGCTCTTTAGGAAGCTGACAAACAACTCGCTTTCCACAGTCCTGTTACAGCAGACCGTTGAACTTCTCATACAAAGGCAGCTCAAATGGCATTTATTCCCAGCCCTTAACTCGCAGCTTAGGACTCCTGCTTCTGCCGCAATTCCACCTTGCCAACCCGGCTCAGACGAAATGCCTACATCTTCCCCTGAAGCAACTGGGCTGAGTCCCAAATGATTGAGCGTCCATGTGCTTAGGAGGCGATAGACTGCACGCATTTTTCCAACCACCATTTTGCACTGCTTTAGAGAGTGTCGGAAAGCAGCTATTTCAGAAAGACCCCTTGGTCTCAGCCGTGCCCTTCATTGCTCTAGACGTGGAATGCACAATGCACTGGCACCCCCCCTCAAGGGGCGACAAGCCACAGACCATCTTCCTTCCATCTCTTTAGGAAGCTGAGCAAGAACTCGCTTTCAACAGTGCTCTTTCTGTGTCCTGGCAACATCTCATACACAGGCAGCTGATATGCCATTTCTTTTCAGCGCTTAACTCGCAGATTTGGAACTTCTGCTCCTGCCACATTTCCACCTTGCCAACCCGGCTCAGACGAAATGTCTACATCTTCCCCTTCAGCAACGGGGACGAGGCCCAGATGACTGTGCTTCCACATGCTTAGCAGGAGCAGAAAATAGGATTTTTACAAACCGCCATTGTGCACTGGGTCAGAGAGTGTCAGAACGCACCTATGTCAGAAAGGGCCCTTTGCTCTCAGCCGTGCCCTCCATTGCTCTAGAGGTGGAAGGCACAAAGCACTGCCTCCATCCTTCAATTGGAGACAAGCCAGCAACTGGCCTGCTTCCAGCTCTTTAGGAAGCTGGGAAAGCACTCGCATTCCACAGTGCTCTTACAGCGTCCTGGGAACGTCTCATACAAAGGCAGCTGAACACCGTGTCTTTTACAGCCGTTCACTCACCAATCTGCAACATCTGCTTCTGCCGCATTTCCACCTTGCCAACCCGGCTCAGATGAAATGCCTACATCTTCCCCTGAAGCGACTGTGCTGATTCCCAAATGATTGAGCATCCACATGCTTAGGAGGCGATAAACTGCATGCCTTTTTCCAACCACCATTTTACACTGCTTAGAGAGCGTCGGAAAGCAGCTATGTCAGAAAGGCCCCTTTGCTCTCAGCCATGCCCTCCATTGCTCTCGAGAGGGAGGCACAAGGCACTGGTTCTGGATCCACCCCTCAATGGGAGACAAACCACATCTTTGCCTGCTTCCAGCTCTTTAGGAAGTGGAGAAAAAACTCCCTTTCCACAGTGCTCTTACAGCGTCCTGGGAACATCTCATACAAAGGAGGCTGAACGCCGTTCCTTTTCAGCACTTCACTCGCCAGTCTGGGACATCTGCATCCTGCACGTTTCCACCTTGCCAACCCGTATCAGACGAAATGCCTACATCTTCCCCTTGAGCAATGGGGATGAGGCCCATAGGATTCTGGTTCCACATGCTGAGGAGGAGAGAGACAATAGGCTTTTAACTAACCACGAAGTGCAACGGTTGGGAGAGTGTCAGAAAGCACCAATGGCAGAAAGGCCCCTTTACTATCAGCCGCGCCCTCCATTGCTGTAGAGGCGGAAGGCACAAAGCACTGCCTCCATAATTCAATGGGAGACAAGCCATAAACTGTCTTGCCTCCAGCTCTTTAGGAAGCTGGGAAAGAACTCGGTTTCCACAGTGCTGTTACAGCATACGAGGAAACTCTCATACAGAGGCAGCTCAAACGCCATTTCTTCCCAGTGCTTAACTGGCCTCTTTAGGACTTCCGCTTCTGCCACAGTTCCACCTTGCCAACCCGGCTCAGACGAAATGCCTACATCTTCCCCTTAAGCAACGGGGGTGAAGTCCACATGATTGTGCTTCCACATGCTTTCCAGGAGTAGACAATAGGCTTTTTACAAACCGCCATTGTGCACTGGGTCAAAGAGTGTCAGAATGCACCTATGTCAGAAGGGGTCCTTTGCTCTCAGCCATGCCCTCCATTGCTCTAGAGGTGGAAGGCACAAAGCACTGCCTCCATCCTCCAATTGGAGACAAGCCATAAACTGTCTTGCCTCCAGCTCTTTAGGAAGCTGACAAACAACTCGCTTTCCACAGTCCTGTTACAGCAGACCGGTTAAATTCTCAAACAAAGGCTGCTCGAATGGCATTTCTTCCCAGCCATTAACTCGCAGCTTAGGACTCCTGCTTCTGCCGCAATTCCACCTTGCCAACCCGGCTCAGACGAAATGCCTACATCTTCCCCTGAAGCAACTGGGCTGAGTCCCAAATGATTGAGCGTCCACGTGCTTAGGAGGCGATAGACTGCACGCCTTTTTCCAACCACCAATCTGCACTGCTGGAGAGAGTGTCGGAAAGCAGCTATGTCAGAAAGACCCCTTTGCTCGCAGCCGTGCCCTTCATTGCTCTAGACGTGTAATGCACAATGCACTGGCTCGCCCCCTCAAGGGTGACAAGCCACAGACCATCTTCCTTCCATCTCTTTAGGAAGCTGAGCAAGAACTCGCTTTCAACAGTGCTCTTTCTTTGTCCTGGCAACATCTCATACAAAGGCAGCTGATATGCCATTTCTTTTCAGCGCTTAACTCGCAGATTTGGAACTTCTGCTCCTGCCACATTTCCAGCTTGCCAACCCGGCTCAGACGAAATGTCTACATCTTCCCCTTCAGCAACGGGGACGAGGCCCAGATGACTGTGCTTCTGCATGCTTAGCAGGAGCAGACAATCGGTTTTTACAAACCGCCATTGTGCACTGGGTCAGAGAGTGTCAGAATGCACCTATGTCAGAAAGGGCCCTTTGCTCTCAGCCGTGCCCTCCATTGCTCTAGAGGTGGAAGGCACAAAGCACTGCCTCCATCCTTCAATTGGAGACAAGCCAGCAACTGGCCTGCTTCCAGCTCTTTAGGAAGCTGACAAACAACTCACTTTCCACCGTCCTGTTACAGCAGACCGGGGAACTTCTCATACAAAGGCAGCTCCAATGGCATTTCTTCCCAGCCCTTAACTCGCAGCTTTAGGACTCCTGCTTATGCCGCAATTCCACCTGGCCGACCCGGCTCAGACGAAATGCCTACATCTTCCCCTGAAGCCACTGGGCTGAGTCCCAAATGATTGAGCATCCACGTGCTTAGGAGGCGATAGACTGCACGCCTTTTTCCAACCACCATTGTGCACTGCTGGAGAGAGTGTCGGAAAGCAGCTATGTCAGAAAGACCCCTTTGATCTCTGCCGTGCCCTTCATTGCTCTAGACGTGGAATGCACAAGGCACTGGCTCCACCCCTCAAGGGGCGACAAGCCACAGACCATCTTCCTTCCATCTCTTTAGGAAGCTGAGCAAGAACTCGCTTTCAACAGTGCTCTTTCTGTGTCCTGGCAACATCTCATACAAAGGCAGCTGATATGCCATTTCTTTTCAGCGCTTAACTCGCATATTTGGAACTTCTGCTCCTGCCACATTTCCAACTTGCCAACCCGGCTCAGAAGAAATGTCTACATCTTCCCCTTCAGCAACGGGGACGAGGCCCAGATGACTGTGCTTCCGCATGCTTAGCAGGAGCAGACAATAGGCTTTTTACAAACCGCCATTGTGCACTGCGTCAGAGAGTGTCAGAATGCACCTATGTCAGAAAGGGCCCTTTGCTCTCAGCCGTGCCCTCCATTGCTCTAGAAGTGGAAGGCACAAAGCACTGCCTCCATCCTTCAATTTGAGACAAGCCAGCAACTGTCCTGCTTCCAGCTCTTTAGGAAGCTGGGAAAGCACTCGCATTCCACAGTGCTCTTACAGTGCACTGGGAACGTCTCCTACAAAGGCAGCCGAACTCCGTGTCTTTTCAGCCCTTAACTCACCAATCTGCAACATCTGCTTCTGCCGCATTTCCACCTTGCCAAACTGTCTCAGACGAAATGCCTACATCTTCCCCTCAAGCGACTGTGCTGATTCCCAAATGATTGAGCATCCACATGCTTAGGAGGCGATAAACTGCCTGACTTTTTCCAACAACCATTTGACACTGCTTAGAGAGCGTCGGAAAGCAGCTATGTCAGAAAGGCCCCTTTGCTCTAAGCCATGCCCTCCATTGCTCTCGAGGTGGAAGGCACAAGGCACTGGTTCTGGATCCACCCCTCAATGGGAGACAAACCACATCTTGGCCTGCTTCCAGCTCTTTAGGAAGTGGAGAAAAAACTCCCTTTCCACACTGCTCTTACAGCGTCCTGGGAACATCTCATACAAAGGAGGCTGAATGCTGTTTCTTTTCAGCATTTAACTCGCCAGTCTTGGACATCTGCATCCTGCACGTTTCCACCTTGCCAACCCGGCTCAGACGAAATGCCTACATCTTCCCCTTGAGCAATGGGGATGAGGCCCATAGGATTGTGGTTCCACATGCTGAGGAGGACAGAGACAATAGGCTTTTAACTAACCACGAAGTGCAACGGTTGGGAGAGTGTCAGAAAGCACCAATGGCAGAAAGGCCCCTTTACTATCAGCCGCGCCCTCCATTGCTGTAGAGGCGGAAGGCACAAAGCACTGCCTCCATAATTCAATGGGAGACAAGCCATAAACTGTCTTGCCTCCAGCTCTTTAGGAAGCTGGGAAAGAACTCGGTTTCCACAGTGCTGTTACAGCATACGAGGAAACTCTCATACAGAGGCAGCTCAAACGCCATTTCTTCCCAGTGCTTAACTGGCCTCTTTAGGACTTCCGCTTCTGCCACAGTTCCACCTTGCCAACCCGGCTCAGACGAAATGCCTACATCTTCCCCTTAAGCAACGGGGGTGAAGTCCACATGATTGTGCTTCCACATGCTTTCCAGGAGTAGACAATAGGCTTTTTACAAACCGCCATTGTGCACTGGGTCAAAGAGTGTCAGAATGCACCTATGTCAGAAGGGGTCCTTTGCTCTCAGCCATGCCCTCCATTGCTCTAGAGGTGGAAGGCACAAAGCACTGCCTCCATCCTCCAATTGGAGACAAGCCATAAACTGTCTTGCCTCCAGCTCTTTAGGAAGCTGACAAACAACTCGCTTTCCACAGTCCTGTTACAGCAGACCGGTTAAATTCTCAAACAAAGGCTGCTCGAATGGCATTTCTTCCCAGCCATTAACTCGCAGCTTAGGACTCCTGCTTCTGCCGCAATTCCACCTTGCCAACCCGGCTCAGACGAAATGCCTACATCTTCCCCTGAAGCAACTGGGCTGAGTCCCAAATGATTGAGCGTCCACGTGCTTAGGAGGCGATAGACTGCACGCCTTTTTCCAACCACCAATCTGCACTGCTGGAGAGAGTGTCGGAAAGCAGCTATGTCAGAAAGACCCCTTTGCTCGCAGCCGTGCCCTTCATTGCTCTAGACGTGTAATGCACAATGCACTGGCTCGCCCCCTCAAGGGTGACAAGCCACAGACCATCTTCCTTCCATCTCTTTAGGAAGCTGAGCAAGAACTCGCTTTCAACAGTGCTCTTTCTTTGTCCTGGCAACATCTCATACAAAGGCAGCTGATATGCCATTTCTTTTCAGCGCTTAACTCGCAGATTTGGAACTTCTGCTCCTGCCACATTTCCAGCTTGCCAACCCGGCTCAGACGAAATGTCTACATCTTCCCCTTCAGCAACGGGGACGAGGCCCAGATGACTGTGCTTCTGCATGCTTAGCAGGAGCAGACAATCGGTTTTTACAAACCGCCATTGTGCACTGGGTCAGAGAGTGTCAGAATGCACCTATGTCAGAAAGGGCCCTTTGCTCTCAGCCGTGCCCTCCATTGCTCTAGAGGTGGAAGGCACAAAGCACTGCCTCCATCCTTCAATTGGAGACAAGCCAGCAACTGGCCTGCTTCCAGCTCTTTAGGAAGCTGACAAACAACTCACTTTCCACCGTCCTGTTACAGCAGACCGGGGAACTTCTCATACAAAGGCAGCTCCAATGGCATTTCTTCCCAGCCCTTAACTCGCAGCTTTAGGACTCCTGCTTATGCCGCAATTCCACCTGGCCGACCCGGCTCAGACGAAATGCCTACATCTTCCCCTGAAGCCACTGGGCTGAGTCCCAAATGATTGAGCATCCACGTGCTTAGGAGGCGATAGACTGCACGCCTTTTTCCAACCACCATTGTGCACTGCTGGAGAGAGTGTCGGAAAGCAGCTATGTCAGAAAGACCCCTTTGATCTCTGCCGTGCCCTTCATTGCTCTAGACGTGGAATGCACAAGGCACTGGCTCCACCCCTCAAGGGGCGACAAGCCACAGACCATCTTCCTTCCATCTCTTTAGGAAGCTGAGCAAGAACTCGCTTTCAACAGTGCTCTTTCTGTGTCCTGGCAACATCTCATACAAAGGCAGCTGATATGCCATTTCTTTTCAGCGCTTAACTCGCATATTTGGAACTTCTGCTCCTGCCACATTTCCAACTTGCCAACCCGGCTCAGAAGAAATGTCTACATCTTCCCCTTCAGCAACGGGGACGAGGCCCAGATGACTGTGCTTCCGCATGCTTAGCAGGAGCAGACAATAGGCTTTTTACAAACCGCCATTGTGCACTGCGTCAGAGAGTGTCAGAATGCACCTATGTCAGAAAGGGCCCTTTGCTCTCAGCCGTGCCCTCCATTGCTCTAGAAGTGGAAGGCACAAAGCACTGCCTCCATCCTTCAATTTGAGACAAGCCAGCAACTGTCCTGCTTCCAGCTCTTTAGGAAGCTGGGAAAGCACTCGCATTCCACAGTGCTCTTACAGTGCCCTGGGAACGTCTCCTACAAAGGCAGCCGAACTCCGTGTCTTTTCAGCCCTTAACTCACCAATCTGCAACATCTGCTTCTGCCGCATTTCCACCTTGCCAAACCGGATCAGACGAAATGCCTAAATCTTCCCCTCAAGCGACTGTGCTGATTCCCAAATGATTGAGCATCCACATGCTTAGGAGGCGATAAACTGCCTGCCTTTTTCCAACCACCATTTGACACTGCTTAGAGAGCGTCGGAAAGCAGCTATGTCAGAAAGGCCCCTTTGCTCTCAGCCATGCCCTCCATTGCTCTCGAGGTGGAAGGCACAAGGCACTGGTTCTGGATCCACCCCTCAATGGGAGACAAACCACATCTTGGCCTGCTTCCAGCTCTTTAGGAAGTGGAGAAAAAACTCCCTTTCCACACTGCTCTTACAGCGTCCTGGGAACATCTCATACAAAGGAGGCTGAATGCTGTTTCTTTTCAGCATTTAACTCGCCAGTCTTGGACATCTGCATCCTGCACGTTTCCACCTTGCCAACCCGGCTCAGACGAAATGCCTACATCTTCCCCTTGAGCAATGGGGATGAGGCCCATAGGATTGTGGTTCCACATGCTGAGGAGGACAGAGACAATAGGCTTTTAACTAACTACGATGTGCAACGGTTGGGAGAGTGTCAGAAAGCACCTATGGCAGAAAGACCCCTTTACTCTCAGCCGCGCCCTCCATTGCTGTAGAGTTGGAAGGCACAGAGCACTGCCTCCATCCTTCAATAGGAGACCAGCCATAAACTGTCTTGCCTCCAGCTCTGTAGGAAGCTCTGATGGAACTCGCTTTCCAAGTGCTGTTACAGCATACGAGGAAATACTCATACAGAGGCAGCTCCAAAGCCATTTCTTCCCTGTGCTTAACTGGCCGCTTTAGGACTTCCGCTTCTGCCACAGTTCCACCTTGCCAACCAGGCTCAGACGAAATGCCTACATCTTCCCCTTAAGCAACGGGGGTGAAGCCCACATGATTGTGCTGCCACATTCTTAGCAGGAGCAGACAATATGCTTTTTACAAACCGCCATTGTGCACTGGGTCAGAGAGTGTCAGAATGCACCTATGTCAGAAAGGGCCCTTTGCTCTCAGCCGTGTCCTTCATTGCTCTAGAGGTGGAAGGCACAAGGCACTGCCACCATCCTTCAATTGGAGACAAGCCATAAACTGTCTTGCCCGCAGCTCTTTAGGAAGCTGACAAACAACTCGCTTTCCACAGTCCTGTTACAGCAGACCGGGGAACTTCTCATACAAAGGCTGCTCAAATGGCATTTCTTCCCAGCCCTTAACTCGCAGCTTTAGGACTCCTGCTTATGCCGCAATTCCACCTGGCCAACCCGGCTCAGACGAAATGCCTACATCTTCCCCTGAAGCAACTGGGCTGTGTCCCAAATGATTGAGCTTCCACGTGCTTAGGAGGCGATAGACTGCACGCCTTTTTCCAGCCACCATTGTGCACTGCTGGAGAGAGTGTCGGAAAGCAGCTATGTCAGAAAGACCCCTTTGCTCTCAGCCATGCCCTTCATTGCTCTAGACTTGGAATGCACAATGCACTGGCTCCCCCCCTCAAGGGGCGATAAGCCACAGACCAACTTCCTTCCATCTCTTTAGGAAGCTGAGCAAGAACTCGCTTTCAACAGTGCTCTTTCTGTGTCCTGGCAACATCTCATACAAAGGCAGCTGATATGCCATTTCTTTTCAGCGCTTAACTCGCAGATTTGGAACTTCTGCTCCTGCCACGTTTCCAGCTTGCCAACCCGGCTCAGACGAAATGTCTACATCTTCCCCTTCAGCAACCGGGACGAGGCCCAGATGACTGTGCTTCCGCATGCTTAGCAGGAGCAGACAATAGGCTTTTTACAAACCGCCATTGTGCACTTTGTCAAGAGTGGCAGAATGCACCTATGTCAGAAAGGGCCCTTTGCTCTAAGCCGTGCCCTCCATTGCTCTAGAGGTGGAAGGCACAAAGCACGTGCCAATGACCCCGGAAGCACCTGCTGAGCACGCCGGAACCACCTGCTCGACTCGCCAGAACCACCTGACCGTCATGCCAAAATCACCTGCCCGCTACACCAGCACCACTTCGGGGACAAGCCAGAATCACGTGAGGGGCATGCCGGCACAGCCTCTCAGACTGAACCTCGTGCCGGACACCACAGAACCACCTGCCGGACAGACCGGAACCACCTGCCGGACACGCCGGAACCACCGGCTCTACCCGCCGGAACGACCGCTGGACATGCAAACACACATGCCGGCTAAGCCGGAAACACTTGGCGAACACTCCGGAATCACCTGCCGGGCATGCCGGAACCACCTCTCAGATATGCCAGAACCACGTGCCAATGACCCCGGAAGCACCTGCCGAGCACGCCGGAACCACCTGCTCGACTCGCCAGAACCACCTGCCGGACACGCAAAAATCACCTGCCGGCTACGCCACAACCAGTTGGGGAACACTTCGGAATCACCTGCCGGGCTTGCTGGAACCACCTGCCGGTCATGCCAAACTCACCTGCCAATTACGCCAGTACCACTTGGCGGACACTGTGGAAACACCTGTCGGGCCGGCCGGAACCACATCTCAGACGTGCCAGAACCATGTGCATGAGATGCTGGAAGCACACCCCGAACAGACGGAAAACACCTGCCAGACCCGTCTGAACAACCTGCCGAGCACGCCGGAGCCACCTGCTCGACTCGCCGGAACCACCTACCTGACATGCCCAAATCACCAGCCGGGTATGCCAGAACCACTTGGCGGACACTCTGGAATCATCTGCTGGACATGCCGTAACCAGCTCTCAGACACACCAGAACCACGTGCCGGAGACGCCGGAAGCACCTGCCGAGCATGCCGGAGCCACCTGCTCGACTCGCCAGAAACACCTGCCGGACACGCCAAAATCACCTGTCGGTTACGCCACAACCATTTGGTGAACACTTTGGAATCACCTGCCAGGCTTGCTGGAACCACCTGCCGGTCATGCCAAAATCACCTGCCAACTACGCCAGTACCAATTGGCGGACACTGTGGAAACACCTGTCGGGCCGGCCGGAACCACATCTCAGACGTGCCAGAACCATGTGCATGAGATGCTGGAACCACACCCCGAACAGACGGAAAACACCTGCCAGACCCGTCTGAACAACCTGCCGAGCACGCCGGAGCCACCTGCACGACTCGAAGGAACCACCTACCTGACATGCCCAAATCACCAGCCGGGTATGCCAGAACCACTTGGCGGACACTCCGGAATCATCTGCCGGACATGCCGGAACCAGCTCTCAGACACACCAGAACCACGTGCCGGAGACGCCGGAAGCACCTGCCGAGCATGCCGGAGCCACCTGCTCGACTCGCCAGAAACACCTGTCGCACACGCCAAAATCACCTGCAGGGTACGCCAGAACCACCTGGCGGACACTCCGCAATCACCTGTCGCGCATGCCGGAACCACCTCTCAGACGTGCCGGAAGCACGTGCCGGACACGCCGGAATCACCTACCGGACAGACCGGAACCACCTGCCGAGCACGCCGGAGCCACCTGTTCGACTCGCTGGAACCACCTGCCGGAGAGGCCAATATCAACTGCTGGCTATGCCAGAACCACCTGGGGACGGTCCGGAATCACCTGCCAGCCCTGGCGGAACCACCTCTCAGACGTACCAGAACCACCTGCCAGAGAAGCTGGAAACACGTCCTGGACAGTCTGGAACCACCTGCCGGCCAAGCCTGAACCACCTGCCAAGCACAACGGAACAACCTGCCAGACACGCCAAAATCACCTGCGTGTTATGCCAGAACCACTTGGATGACTCTCTGGGATGACCTGCCGGGCATGCCGGAACCACCTTTCAGACGTGCCAGAACCATGTGGCGGACAGTCCGGAATCACCTGTTGGGCATGCACAACCACCTCTGAGACGTACCAGAACCACATGCCGTGCAGGCTGGAACCACCTACCGGACAGACCGGAATCACCGTTCGGGCATGCCGGAACCACCTGTCAGATGTGCCAGAAACACGTGCCGGAGACGCTGGAAGCACCTGCCAAGCACGTTGGAACCACCTGCTCAACTCGCCTGAACCACCTGCCGGACATGCCAAAATCACCTGCCGACTATGCCAGAACCACTTGGCGAACACTCCGGAATCACTTGCCGGGCATGCAGGAACCACCTCTCAGACATGCCAGAACCCCGTGCCAATGACCCCGGAAGCACCAGCCGAGCACGCCGGAACCACCTGCTCGACTCGCCAGAACCACCTGCCGAACACGCAAAAATCACCTGCCGGCTACGCCACAACCAGTTGGTGAACACTTTGGAATCACCTGCCAGGCTTGCTGGAACCACCTGCCAGTCATGCCAAAATCACCTGCCAACTACGCCAGAACCGCTTGGCGGACACTGCGGAAACACCTGTCGGGCCGGCTGGAACCACATCTCAGACGTGCCAGAAACGTGTTCATGAGATGCTGGAACCACACCCCGAACAGACGGATACCACCTGCCAGAACCGCCTGAACCACCTGCCGAGCACGCCGGAACCACCTGCTCGACTCACCGGTACCACCTCCCTGACACGCCAAAATCACCTGCTGGGTATGCCAGAACCACTTGGAGGACACTCCGGAATCATCTGCCAGACATGCCGGAACCAGCTCTCAGACACACCAGAACCAAGTGCCGGAGACGCCAGAAGCACCTGCCGAGCATGCCGGAGCCACCTGCTCGACTCGCCAGAAACACCTGCCGGACACGCCAAAATCACCTGCCGGGTATGCCAGAACCACCTGGCGGACACTACGGAATCACCTGCCGCGCATGCCGGAAGCACGTGCCAGACACGCCGGAAACACCTACTGGACAGACCGGAACCACCTGCCAAGAACACCGGAGCCACCTGTTCGACTCGCTGGAACCACCTGCCGGACAGGCCAATATCAACTGCTGGCTATGCCAGAACCACCTGGGGGACAGTCCGGGATCACCTGCCAGCCATGGCAGAACCACCTCTCAGACGTACCTGAACCACCTGCCGGAGAAGCTGGAAACACGTCCTGGACAGACTGGAACCACGTGACGGCCATGCCTGAACCACCTGCCGAGCACGGCGGAACCACCTGCCAGACACACCAAAATCACCTGCGGGCTACGCCAGAACCACTTGGACGACTCTCCGAAATGACCTGCCGGGCATGTTGGAACCACCTCTCAGACGTGCCAGAAGCACGTGGCGGACAGTCCGGAATCACCTGTTGGGCATACGCAACCACCTCTGACACGTACCAGAACCACGTGCCGTGCACGCCGGAACCACCTACCGGACAGACCGGAATCAACTTTTGGGCATGCCGGAACCACCAGTCAGATGTGCCAGAAACACGTGCCGGAGACGCCGGAAGCACCTGCCGAGCACGTCGCAACCACCTGCTCAACTTGCCTGAACCACCTGCCGGACACGCCAAAATCACCTGCCCGCTACACCAGCACCACTTCGGGGACAAGCCGGAATCACGTGAGGGGCATGCCGGCACAGCCTCTCAGACTGAACCTCGTGCCGGACACCACAGAACCACCTGCCGGACAGACCGGAACCACCTGCCGGACACGCCGGAACCACCGGCTCGACCCGCCGGAACGACCGCTGGACATGCAAACTCACCTGCCGGCTACGCCGGAAACACTTGGCGAACACTCCGGAATCACCTGCCGGGCATGCCGGAACCACCTCTCAGATATGCCAGAACCACGTGCCAATGACCCCGGAAGCACCTGCCGAGCACGCCGGAACCACCTGCTCGACTCGCCAGAACCACCTGCCGGACACGCAAAAATCACCTGCCGGCTAGGCCACAACCAGTTGGGGAACACTTCGGAATCACCTGCCGGGCTTGCTGGAACCACCTGCCGTTCATGCCAAAATCACCTGCCAATTACGCCAGTACCACTTGGCGGACACTGTGGAAACACCTGTCGGGCCGGCCGGAACCACATCTCAGATGTGCCAGAACCATGTGCATGAGATGCTGGAACCACACCCCGAACAGACGGAAAACACCTGCCAGACCCGTCTGAACAACCTGCCGAGCACGCCAGAGCCACCTGCTCGACTCGCCGGAACCACATACCTGACATGCCCAAATCACCAGCCAGGTTTGCCAGAACCACTTGGCGGACACTCCGGAATCATCTGCCGGACATGCCGGGACCAGCTCTCAGACACACCAGATTCACGTGCCGGAGACGCCGGAAGCACATGCCGAGCATGCCGGAGGCACCTGCTCGACTCGCCAGAAACACCTGCCGGACACGCCAAAATCACCTGCCGGGTATGCCAGAACCACCTGGCGGACACTACGGAATCACCTGCCGCGCATGCCAGAACCACCTCTCAGACGTGCCGGAAGCACGTGCCAGACACGCCGGAAACACCTACCGGACAGACCGGAACCACCTGCCAAGAACGCCGGAGCCACCTGTTCGACTCGCTGGAACCACCTGCCGGACAGGCCAATATCAACTGCTGGCTATGCCAGAACCACCTGGGGGACGGTCCGGGATCACCTGCCAGCCATGGCGGAACCACCTCTCAGACGTACCTGAACCACCTGCCGGAGAAGCTGGAAACACGTCCTGGACAGACTGGAACCACGTGACGGCCATGCCTGAACCACCTGCCGAGCACGGCGGAACCACCTGCCAGACACACCAAAATCACCTGCGGGCTACGCCAGAACCACTTGGACGACTCTCCGAAATGACCTGCCGGGCATGTTGGAACCACCTCTCAGACGTGCCAGAAGCACGTGGCGGACAGTCCGGAATCACCTGTTGGGCATACGCAACCACCTCTGACACGTACCAGAACCACGTGCCGTGCACGCCGGAACCACCTACCGGACAGACCGGAATCAACTTTTGGGCATGCTGGAACCACCAGTCAGATGTGCCAGAAACACGTGCCGGAGACGCCGGAAGCACCTGCCGAGCACGTCGCAACCACCTGCTCAACTCGCCTGAACCACCTGCCGGACACGCCAAAATCACCTGCCCCCTACACCAGCACCACTTCGGGGACAAGCCGGAATCACGTGAGGGGCATGCCGGCACAGCCTCTCAGACTGAACCTCGTGCCGGACACCACAGAACCACCTGCCGGACAGACCGGAACCACCTGCCGGACACGCCGGAACCACCGGCTCGACCCGCCGGAACGACCGCTGGACATGCAAACTCACCTGCCGGCTACGCCGGAAACACTTGGCGAACACTCCGGAATCACCTGCCGGGCATGCCGGAACCACCTCTCAGATATGCCAGAACCACGTGCCAATGACCCCGGAAGCACCTGCCGAGCACGCCGGAACCACCTGCTCGACTCGCCAGAACCACCTGCCGGACACGCAAAAATCACCTGCCGGCTAGGCCACAACCAGTTGGGGAACACTTCGGAATCACCTGCCGGGCTTGCTGGAACCACCTGCCGGTCATGCCAAAATCACCTGCCAATTACGCCAGTACCACTTGGCGGACACTGTGGAAACACCTGTCGGGCCGGCCGGAACCACATCTCAGATGTGCCAGAACCATGTGCATGAGATGCTGGAACCACACCCCGAACAGACGGAAAACACCTGCCAGACCCGTCTGAACAACCTGCCGAGCACGCCAGAGCCACCTGCTCGACTCGCCGGAACCACATACCTGACATGCCCAAATCACCAGCCAGGTTTGCCAGAACCACTTGGCGGACACTCCGGAATCATCTGCCGGACATGCCGGGACCAGCTCTCAGACACACCAGATTCACGTGCCGGAGACGCCGGAAGCACATGCCGAGCATGCCGGAGGCACCTGCTCGACTCGCCAGAAACACCTGCCGGACACGCCAAAATCACCTGCCGGGTATGCCAGAACCACCTGGCGGACACTACGGAATCACCTGCCGCGCATGCCAGAACCACCTCTCAGACGTGCCGGAAGCACGTGCCAGACACGCCGGAAACACCTACCGGACAGACCGGAACCACCTGCCAAGAACGCCGGAGCCACCTGTTCGACTCGCTGGAACCACCTGCCGGACAGGCCAATATCAACTGCTGGCTATGCCAGAACCACCTGGGGGACGGTCCGGGATCACCTGCCAGCCATGGCGGAACCACCTCTCAGACGTACCTGAACCACCTGCCGGAGAAGCTGGAAACACGTCCTGGACAGACTGGAACCACGTGACGGCCATGCCTGAACCACCTGCCGAGCACGGCGGAACCACCTGCCAGACACACCAAAATCACCTGGGGGCTACGCCAGAACCACTTGGACGACTCTCCGAAATGACCTGCCGGGCATGTTGGAACCACCTCTCAGACGTGCCAGAAGCACGTGGCGGACAGTCCGGAATCACCTGTTGGGCATACGCAACCACCTCTGACACGTACCAGAACCACGTGCCGTGCACGCCGGAACCACCTACCGGACAGACCGGAATCAACTTTTGGGCATGCCGGAACCACCAGTCAGATGTGCCAGAAACACGTGCCGGAGACGCCGGAAGCACCTGCCGAGCACGTCGCAACCACCTGCTCAACTCGCCTGAACCACCTGCCGGACACGCCAAAATCACCTGCCCGCTACACCAGCACCACTTCGGGGACAAGCCGGAATCACGTGAGGGGCATGCCGGCACAGCCTCTCAGACTGAACCTCGTGCCGGACACCACAGAACCACCTGCCGGACAGACCGGAACCACCTGCCGGACACGCCGGAACCACCGGCTCGACCCGCCGGAACGACCGCTGGACATGCAAACTCACCTGCCGGCTACGCCGGAAACACTTGGCGAACACTCCGGAATCACCTGCCGGGCATGCCGGAACCACCTCTCAGATATGCCAGAACCACGTGCCAATGACCCCGGAAGCACCTGCCGAGCACGCCGGAACCACCTGCTCGACTCGCCAGAACCACCTGCCGGACATGCAAAAATCACCTGCCGGCTAGGCCACAACGAGTTGGGGAACACTTCGGAATCACCTGCCGGGCTTGCTGGAACCACCTGTCGGTCATGCCAAAATCACCTGCCAACTACGCCAGTACCACTTGGCGGACACTGTGGAAACACCTGTCGGGCCGGCCGGAACCACATCTCAGACGTGCCAGAACCATGCGCATGAGATGCTGGAACCACACCCTGAACAGACGGAAAACACCTGCCAGACCCGTCTGAACAACCTGCCGAGCACGCCGCAGCCACCTGCTCGACTCGCCGGAACCACCTACCTGACATGCCCAAATCACCAGCCGGGTATGCCAGAACCACTTGGCGGGCACTCCGGAATCATCTGCCGGACATGCCGGAACCAGCTCCATGACACACCAGAACCAAGTGCCGGAGACGCCGGAAGCACCTGCCGAGCATGCCGGAGCCACCTGCTCGACTCGCCAGAAACACCTGCCGGACACGCCAAAATCACCTGCCGGGTATGCCAGAACCACCTGGCGGACACTACGGAATCACCTGCCGCGCATGCCGGAAGCACGTGCCAGACACGCCGGAAACACCTACCGGACAGACCAGAACCACCTGCCAAGAACGCCGGAGCCACCTGTTCGACTCGCTGGAACCACCTGCCGGACAGGCCAATATCAACTGCTGGCTATGCCAGAACCACCTGGGGGACAGTCCGGGATCACCTGCCAGCCATGGCAGAACCACCTCTCAGACGTACATGACCACCTGCCGGAGAAGCTGGAAACACGTCCTGGACAGACTGGAACCACGTGACGGCCATGCCTGAACCACCTGCCGAGCACGGCGGAACCACCTGCCGGACACGCCGAAATCACCTGCGGGCTACGCCAGAACCACTTGGACGACTCTCCGAAATGACCTGCCGGGCATGTTGGAACCACCTCTCAGACGTGCCAGAAGCACGTGGCGGACAGTCCGGAATCACCTGTTGGGCATACGCAACCACCTCTGACACGTACCAGAACCACGTGCCGTGCACGCCGGAACCACCTACCGGACAGACCGGAATCAACTTTTGGGCATGCTGGAACCACCAGTCAGATGTGCCAGAAACACGTGCCGGAGACGCCGGAAGCACCTGCCGAGAACGTCGCAACCACCTGCTCAACTCGCCTGAACCACCTGCCGGACACGCCAAAATCACCTGCCCCCTACACCAGCACCACTTCGGGGACAAGCCGGAATCACGTGAGGGGCATGCCGGCACAGCCTCTCAGACTGAACCTCGTGCCGGACACCACAGAACCACCTGCCGGACAGACCGGAACCACCTGCCGGACACGCCGGAACCACCGGCTCGACCCGCCGGAACGACCGCTGGACATGCAAACTCACCTGCCGGCTACGCCGGAAACACTTGGCGAACACTCCGGAATCACCTGCCGGGCATGCCGGAACCACCTCTCAGATATGCCAGAACCACGTGCCAATGACCCCGGAAGCACCTGCCGAGCACGCCGGAACCACCTGCTCGACTCGCCAGAACCACCTGCCGGACACGCAAAAATCACCTGCCGGCTAGGCCACAACCAGTTGGGGAACACTTCGGAATCACCTGCCGGGCTTGCTGGAACCACCTGCCGGTCATGCCAAAATCACCTGCCAATTACGCCAGTACCACTTGGCGGACACTGTGGAAACACCTGTCGGGCCGGCCGGAACCACATCTCAGATGTGCCAGAACCATGTGCATGAGATGCTGGAACCACACCCCGAACAGACGGAAAACACCTGCCAGACCCGTCTGAACAACCTGCCGAGCACGCCAGAGCCACCTGCTCGACTCGCCGGAACCACATACCTGACATGCCCAAATCACCAGCCAGGTTTGCCAGAACCACTTGGCGGACACTCCGGAATCATCTGCCGGACATGCCGGGACCAGCTCTCAGACACACCAGATTCACGTGCCGGAGACGCCGGAAGCACATGCCGAGCATGCCGGAGGCACCTGCTCGACTCGCCAGAAACACCTGCCGGACACGCCAAAATCACCTGCCGGGTATGCCAGAACCACCTGGCGGACACTACGGAATCACCTGCCGCGCATGCCAGAACCACCTCTCAGACGTGCCGGAGGCACGTGCCAGACACGCCGGAAACACCTACCGGACAGACCGGAACCACCTGCCAAGAACGCCGGAGCCACCTGTTCGACTCGCTGGAACCACCTGCCGGACAGGCCAATATCAACTGCTGGCTATGCCAGAACCACCTGGGGGACGGTCCGGGATCACCTGCCAGCCATGGCAGAACCACCTCTCAGACGTACCTGAACCACCTGCCGGAGAAGCTGGAAACACGTCCTGGACAGACTGGAACCACGTGACGGCCATGCCTGAACCACCTGCCGAGCACGGCGGAACCACCTGCCAGACACACCAAAATCACCTGGGGGCTACGCCAGAACCACTTGGACGACTCTCCGAAATGACCTGCCGGGCATGTTGGAACCACCTCTCAGACGTGCCAGAAGCACGTGGCGGACAGTCCGGAATCACCTGTTGGGCATACGCAACCACCTCTGACACGTACCAGAACCACGTGCCGTGCACGCCGGAACCACCTACCGGACAGACCGGAATCAACTTTTGGGCATGCCGGAACCACCAGTCAGATGTGCCAGAAACACGTGCCGGAGACGCCGGAAGCACCTGCCGAGCACGTCGCAACCACCTGCTCAACTCGCCTGAACCACCTGCCGGACACGCCAAAATCACCTGCCCGCTACACCAGCACCACTTCGGGGACAAGCCGGAATCACGTGAGGGGCATGCCGGCACAGCCTCTCAGACTGAACCTCGTGCCGGACACCACAGAACCACCTGCCGGACAGACCGGAACCACCTGCCGGTCACGCCGGAACCACCGGCTCGACCCGCCGGAACGACCGCTGGACATGCAAACTCACCTGCCGGCTACGCCGGAAACACTTGGCGAACACTCAGGAATCACCTGCCGGGCATGCCGGAACCACCTCTCAGATATGCCAGAACCACGTGCCAATCACCCCGGAAGCACCTGCCAAGCACGCCGGAACCACCTGCTCGACTCGCCAGAACCACCTGCCGGACACGCAAAAATCACCTGCCGGCTACGCCACAACCAGTTGGGGAACACTTCGGAATCACCTGCCGGGCTTGCTGGAACCACCTGCCGGTCATGCCAAAATCACCTGCCAACTACGCCAGTACCACTTGGCGGACACTGTGGAAACACCTGTCGGGCCGGCCGGAACCACATCTCAGACGTGCCAGAACCATGTGCATGAGATGCTGGAACCACACCCTGAACAGACGGAAAACACCTGCCAGACCCGTCTGAACAACCTGCCGAGCACGCCGGAGCCACCTGCTCGACTTGCCGGAACCACCTACCTGACATGCCCAAATCACCAGCCGGGTATGCCAGAACCACTTGGCGGACACTCAGGAATCATCTGCTGGACATGCCGGAACCAGCTCTCAGACACACCAGAACCACGTGCCGGAGACGCCGGAAGCACCTGCCGAGCATGCCGGAGCCACCTGCTCGACTCGCCAGAAACACTTGCCGGACACGCCAAAATCACCTGCCGGGTACGCCAGAACCACCTGGCGGACACTCCGAAATCACCTGTCGCGCATGCCGGAACCACCTCTCAGACGTGCCGGAAGCACGTGCCGGACACGCCGGAATCACCTACCGGACAGACCGGAACCACCTGCCGAGCACGCCGGAGCCACCTGTTCGACTCGCTGGAACCACCTGCCGGACAGGCCAATATCAACTGCTGGCTATGCCAGAACCACCTAGGGGACGGTCCGGAATCACCTGCCAGCCATGGCGGAACCACCTCTCAGACGTACCAGAACCACCTGCCGGAGAAGCTGGAAACACGTCCTGGACAGTCTGGAACCACCTGCCGGCCAAGCCTGAACCACCTGCCAAGCACAACGGAACAACCTGCCAGACACGTCAAAATCACCTGCGTGTTATGCCAGAACCACTTGGAGGACTCTCTGGGATGACCTGCCGGGCATGCCGGAACCACCTCTCAGACGTGCCAGAACCATGTGGCGGACAGTCCGGAATCACCTGTTGGGCATGCGCAACCACCTCTGAGACGTACCAGAACCACATGCCGTGCTGGCTGGAACCACCTACCGGACAGACCGGAATCACCTTTCGGGCATGCCGGAACCACCTGTCAGATGTGCCAGAAACACGTGCCGGAGACGCCGGAAGCACCTGCCAAGCACGTTGGAACCACCTGCTCAACTCGCCTGAACCACCTGCCGGACATGCCAAAATCACCTGCCGACTATGCCAGAACCACTTGGCGAACACTCCGGAATCACTTGCTGGGCATGCAGGAACCACCTCTCAGACATGCCAGAACCCCGTGCCAATGACCCCAGAAGCACCAGCCGAGCACGCCGGAACCACCTGCTCGACTCGCCAGAACCACCTGCCGATCACGCAAAAATCACCTGCCGGCTACGCCACAACCAGTTGGTGAACACTTTGGAATCACCTGCCGGGTTTGCTGGAACCACCTGCCAGTCATGCCAAAATCACCTGCCATCTACGCCAGAACCGCTTGGCGGACACTGCGGAAACACCTGTCGGGCCGGCTGGAACCACATCTCAGACGTGCCAGAAACGTGTTCATGAGATGCTGGAACCACACCCCGAACAGACGGATACCACCTGCCAGAACCGCCTGAACCACCTGCCGAGCACGCCGGAACCACCTGCTCGACTCACCGGTACCACCTCCCTGACACGCCAAAATCACCTGCTGGGTATGCCAGAACCACTTGGAGGACACTCCGGAATCATCTGCCGGACATGCCGGAACCAGCTCCCAGACACACCAGAACCAAGTGCCGGAGACGCCGGAAGCACCTGCCGAGCATGCCGGAGCCACCTGCTCGACTCGCCAGAAACACCTGCCGGACACGCCAAAATCACCTGCCGGGTATGCCAGAACAACCTGGCGGACACTACGGAATCACCTGCCGCGCATGCCGGAAGCACGTGCCAGACACGCCGGAAACACCTACTGGACAGACCGGAACCACCTGCCAAGAACACCGGAGCCACCTGTTCGACTCGCTGGAACCACCTGCTGGACAGGCCAATATCAACTGCTGGCTATGCCAGAACCACCTGGGGGACAGTCCGGGATCACCTGCCAGCCATGGCAGAACCACCTCTCAGACGTACCTGAACCACCTGCCGGAGAAGCTGGAAACACGTCCTGGACAGACTGGAACCACGTGACGGCCATGCCTGAACCACCTGCCGAGCACGGCGGAACCACCTGCCAGACACACCAAAATCACCTGCGGGCTACGCCAGAACCACTTGGACGACTCTCCGAAATGACCTGCCGGGCATGTTGGAACCACCTCTCAGACGTGCCAGAAGCACGTGGCGGACAGTCCGGAATCACCTGTTGGGCATACGCAACCACCTCTGACACGTACCAGAACCACGTGCCGTGCACGCCGGAACCACCTACCGGACAGACCGGAATCAACTTTTGGGCATGCTGGAACCACCAGTCAGATGTGCCAGAAACACGTGCCGGAGACGCCGGAAGCACCTGCCGAGCACGTCGCAACCACCTGCTCAACTCGCCTGAACCACCTGCCGGACACGCCAAAATCACCTGCCCGCTACACCAGCACCACTTCGGGGACAAGCCGGAATCACGTGAGGGGCATGCCGGCACAGCCTCTCAGACTGAACCTCGTGCCGGACACCACAGAACCACCTGCCGGACAGACCGGAACCACCTGCCGGACACGCCGGAACCACCGGCTCGACCCGCCGGAACGACCGCTGGACATGCAAACTCACCTGCCGGCTACGCCGGAAACACTTGGCGAACACTCCGGAATCACCTGCCGGGCATGCCGGAACCACCTCTCAGATATGCCAGAACCACGTGCCAATGACCCCGGAAGCACCTGCCGAGCACGCCGGAACCACCTGCTCGACTCGCCAGAACCACCTGCCGGACACGCAAAAATCACCTGCCGGCTAGGCCACAACCAGTTGGGGAACACTTCGGAATCACCTGCCGGGCTTGCTGGAACCACCTGCCGGTCATGCCAAAATCACCTGCCAACTACGCCAGTACCACTTGGCGGACACTGTGGAAACACCTGTCGGGCCGGCCGGAACCACATCTCAGACGTGCCAGAACCATGTGCATGAGATGCTGGAACCACACCCCGAACAGACGGAAAACACCTGCCAGACCCGTCTGAACAACCTGCCGAGCACGCCGGAGCCACCTGCTCGACTCGCCGGAACCACCTACCTGACATGCCCAAATCACCAGCCGGGTATGCCAGAACCACTTGGCGGACACTCCGGAATCATCTGCTGGACATGCCGGAACCAGCTCTCAGACACACCAGAACCACGTGCCGGAGACGCCGGAAGCACCTGCCGAGCATGCCGGAGCCACCTGCTCGACTCGCCAGAAACACCTGCCGCACACGCCAAAATCACCTGCCGGGTACGCCAGAACCACCTGGCGGACACTCCGAAATCACCTGTCGCGCATGCCGAAACCACCTCTCAGACGTGCCGGAAGCACGTGCCGGACACGCCGGAATCACCTACCGGACAGACCGGAACCACCTGCCGAGCACGCCGGAGCCACCTGTTCGACTCGCTGGAACCACCTGCCGGACAGGCCAATATCAACTGCTGGCTATGCCAGAACCACCTAGGGGACGGTCCGGAATCACCTGCCAGCCATGGCGGAACCACCTCTCAGACGTACCAGAACCACCTGCCGGAGAAGCTGGAAACACGTCCTGGACAGTCTGGAACCACCTGCCGGCCAAGCCTGAACCACCTGCCAAGCACAACGGAACAACCTGCCAGACACGCCAAAATCACCTGCGTGTTATGCCAGAACCACTTGGAGGACTCTCTGGGATGACCTGCCGGGCATGCCGGAACCACCTCTCAGACGTGCCAGAACCATGTGGCGGACAGTCCGGAATCACCTGTTGGGCATGCACAACCACCTCTGAGACGTACCAGAACCACATGCCGTGCAGGCTGGAACCACCTACCGGACAGACCGGAATCACCTTTCGGGCATGCCGGAACCACCTGTCAGATGTGCCAGAAACACGTGCCGGAGACGCCGGAAGCACCTGCCAAGCACGTTGGAACCACCTGCTCAACTCGCCTGAACCACCTGCCGGACATGCCAAAATCACCTGCCGACTATGCCAGAACCACTTCGCGAACACTCCGGAATCACTTGCCGGGCATGCAGGAACCACCTCTCAGACATGCCAGAACCCTGTGCCAATGACCCCGGAAGCACCAGCCGAGCACGCCGGAACCACCTGCTCGACTCGCCAGAACCACCTGCCGATCACGCAAAAAACACCTGCCGGCTACGCCACAACCAGTTGGTGAACACTTTGGAATCACCTGCCAGGCTTGCTGGAACCACCTGCCAGTCATGCCAAAATCACCTGCCAACTACGCCAGAACCGCTTGGCGGACACTGCGGAAACACCTGTCGGGCCGGCTGGAACCACATCTCAGACGTGCCAGAAACGTGTTCATGAGATGCTGGAACCACACCCCGAACAGACGGATACCACCTGCCAGAACCGCCTGAACCACCTGCCGAGCACGCCGGAACCACCTGCTCGACTCACCCGTACCACCTCCCTGACACGCCAAAATCACCTGCTGGGTATGCCAGAACCACTTGGCGGACACTCCGGAATCATCTGCCGGACATGCCGGAACCAGCTCCCAGACACACCAGAACCAAGTGCCGGAGACGCCGGAAGCACCTGCCGAGCATGCCGGAGCCACCTGCTCGACTCGCCAGAAACACCTGCCGGACACGCCAAAATCACCTGCCGGGTATGCCAGAACAACCTGGCGGACACTACGGAATCACCTGCCGCGCATGCCGGAAGCACGTGCCAGACACGCCGGAAACACCTACTGGACAGACCGGAACCACCTGCCAAGAACACCGGAGCCACCTGTTCGACTCGCTGGAACCACCTGCCGGACAGGCCAATATCAACTGCTGGCTATGCCAGAACCACCTGGGGGACAGTCCGGGATCACCTGCCAGCCATGGCAGAACCACCTCTCAGACGTACCTGAACCACCTGCCGGAGAAGCTGGAAACACGTCCTGGACAGACTGGAACCACGTGACGGCCATGCCTGAACCACCTGCCGAGCACGGCGGAACCACCTGCCAGACACACCAAAATCACCTGCGGGCTACGCCAGAACCACTTGGACGACTCTCCGAAATGACCTGCCGGGCATGTTGGAACCACCTCTCAGACGTGCCAGAAGCACGTGGCGGACAGTCCGGAATCACCTGTTGGGCATACGCAACCACCTCTGACACGTACCAGAACCACGTGCCGTGCACGCCGGAACCACCTACCGGACAGACCGGAATCAACTTTTGGGCATGCTGGAACCACCAGTCAGATGTGCCAGAAACACGTGCCGGAGACGCCGGAAGCACCTGCCGAGCACGTCGCAACCACCTGCTCAACTCGCCTGAACCACCTGCCGGACACGCCAAAATCACCTGCCCGCTACACCAGCACCACTTCGGGGACAAGCCGGAATCACGTGAGGGGCATGCCGGCACAGCCTCTCAGACTGAACCTCGTGCCGGACACCACAGAACCACCTGCCGGACAGACCGGAACCACCTGCCGGACACGCCGGAACCACCGGCTCGACCCGCCGGAACGACCGCTGGACATGCAAACTCACCTGCCGGCTACGCCGGAAACACTTGGCGAACACTCCGGAATCACCTGCCGGGCATGCCGGAACCACCTCTCAGATATGCCAGAACCACGTGCCAATGACCCCGGAAGCACCTGCCGAGCACGCCGGAACCACCTGCTCGACTCGCCAGAACCACCTGCCGGACACGCAAAAATCACCTGCCGGCTAGGCCACAACCAGTTGGGGAACACTTCGGAATCACCTGCCGGGCTTGCTGGAACCACCTGCCGGTCATGCCAAAATCACCTGCCAACTACGCCAGTACCACTTGGCGGACACTGTGGAAACACCTGTCGGGCCGGCCGGAACCACATCTCAGACGTGCCAGAACCATGTGCATGAGATGCTGGAACCACACCCCGAACAGACGGAAAACACCTGCCAGACCCGTCTGAACAACCTGCCGAGCACGCCGGAGCCACCTGCTCGACTCGCCGGAACCACCTACCTGACATGCCCAAATCACCAGCCGGGTATGCCAGAACCACTTGGCGGACACTCCGGAATCATCTGCTGGACATGCCGGAACCAGCTCTCAGACACACCAGAACCACGTGCCGGAGACGCCGGAAGCACCTGCCGAGCATGCCGGAGCCACCTGCTCGACTCGCCAGAAACACCTGCCGCACACGCCAAAATCACCTGCCGGGTACGCCAGAACCACCTGGCGGACACTCCGAAATCACCTGTCGCGCATGCCGGAACCACCTCTCAGACGTGCCGGAAGCACGTGCCGGACACGCCGGAATCACCTACCGGACAGACCGGAACCACCTGCCGAGCACGCCGGAGCCACCTGTTCGACTCGCTGGAACCACCTGCCGGACAGGCCAATATCAACTGCTGGCTATGCCAGAACCACCTAGGGGACGGTCCGGAATCACCTGCCAGCCATGGCGGAACCACCTCTCAGACGTACCAGAACCACCTGCCGGAGAAGCTGGAAACACGTCCTGGACAGTCTGGAACCACCTGCCGGCCAAGCCTGAACCACCTGCCAAGCACAACGGAACAACCTGCCAGACACGCCAAAATCACCTGCGTGTTATGCCAGAACCACTTGGAGGACTCTCTGGGATGACCTGCCGGGCATGCCGGAACCACCTCTCAGACGTGCCAGAACCATGTGGCGGACAGTCCGGAATCACCTGTTGGGCATGCACAACCACCTCTGAGACGTACCAGAACCACATGCCGTGCTGGCTGGAACCACCTACCGGACAGACCGGAATCACCTTTCGGGCATGCCGGAACCACCTGTCAGATGTGCCAGAAACACGTGCCGGAGACGCCGGAAGCACCTGCCAAGCACGTTGGAACCACCTGCTCAACTCGCCTGAACCACCTGCCGGACATGCCAAAATCACCTGCCGACTATGCCAGAACCACTTCGCGAACACTCCGGAATCACTTGCCGGGCATGCAGGAACCACCTCTCAGACATGCCAGAACCCTGTGCCAATGACCCCGGAAGCACCAGCCGAGCACGCCGGAACCACCTGCTCGACTCGCCAGAACCACCTGCCGATCACGCAAAAAACACCTGCCGGCTACGCCACAACCAGTTGGTGAACACTTTGGAATCACCTGCCAGGCTTGCTGGAACCACCTGCCAGTCATGCCAAAATCACCTGCCAACTACACCAGAACCGCTTGGCGGACACTGCGGAAACACCTGTCGGGCCGGCTGGAACCACATCTCTGACGTGCCAGAAACGTGTTCATGAGATCCTGGAACCACACCCCGAGCAGACGGATACCACCTTCCAGAACCGCCTGAACCACCTGCCGAGCATGCCGGAACCACCTGCTCGACTCACCGGTACCACCTCCCTGACACGCCAAAATCACCTGCTGGGTATGCCAGAACCACTTGGCGGACACTCTGGAATCATCTGCCGGACATGCCGGAACCAGCTCTCAGACACACCAGAACCAAGTGCCGGAGACGCCGGAAGCACCTGCCGAGCATGCCGGAGCCACCTGCTCGACTCGCCAGAAACACCTGCCGGACACGCCAAAATCACCTGCCGGGTACGCCAGAACCACCTGGCGGACACTCCGAAATCACCTGTCGCGCATGCCGGAACCACCTCTCAGACGTGCCGGAAGCACGTGCCGGACACGCCGGAATCACCTACCGGACAGACCGGAACCACCTGCCGAGCACGCCGGAGCCACCTGTTCGACTTGCTGGAACCACCTGCCGGACAGGCCAATATCAACTGCTGGCTATGCCAGAACCACCTAGGGGACGGTCCGGAATCACCTGCCAGCCATGGCGGAACCACCTCTCAGACGTACCAGAACCACCTGCCGGAGAAGCTGGAAACACGTCCTGGACAGTCTGGAACCACCTGCCGGCCAAGCCTGAACCACCTGCCAAGCACAACGGAACAACCTGCCAGACACGCCAAAATCACCTGCGTGTTATGCCAGAACCACTTGGAGGACTCTCTGGGATGACCTGCCGGGCATGCCGGAACCACCTCTCAGACGTGCCAGAACCATGTGGCGGACAGTCCGGAATCACCTGTTGGGCATGCGCAACCACCTCTGAGACGTACCAGAACCACATGCCGTGCTGGCTGGAACCACCTACCGGACAGACCGGAATCACCTTTCGGGCATGCCGGAACCACCTGTCAGATGTGCCAGAAACACGTGCCGGAGACGCCGGAAGCACCTGCCAAGCACGTTGGAACCACCTGCTCAACTCGCCTGAACCACCTGCCGGACATGCCAAAATCACCTGCCGACTATGCCAGAACCACTTGGCGAACACTCCGGAATCACTTGCCGGGCATGCAGGAACCACCTCTCAGACATGCCAGAACCCCGTGCCAATGACCCCGGAAGCACCAGCCGAGCACGCCGGAACCACCTGCTCGACTCGCCAGAACCACCTGCCGATCACGCAAAAATCACCTGCCGGCTTCGCCACAACCAGTTGGTGAACACTTTGGAATCACCTGCCAGGTTTGCTGGAACCACCTGCCAGTCATGCCAAAATCACCTGCCAACTACGCCAGAACCGCTTGGCGGACACTGCGGAAACACCTGTCGGGCCGGCTGGAACCACATCTCAGACGTGCCAGAAACGTGTTCATGAGATGCTGGAACCACACCCCGAACAGACGGATACCACCTGCCAGAACCGCCTGAACCACCTGCCGAGCACGCCGGAACCACCTGCTCGACTCACCCGTACCACCTCCCTGACACGCCAAAATCACCTGCTGGGTATGCCAGAACCACTTGGCGGACACTCCGGAATCATCTGCCGGACATGCCGGAACCAGCTCCCAGACACACCAGAACCAAGTGCCGGAGACGCCGGAAGCACCTGCCGAGCATGCCGGAGCCACCTGCTCGACTCGCCAGAAACACCTGCCGGACACGCCAAAATCACCTGCCGGGTATGCCAGAACCACTTGGCGGACACTACGGAATCACCTGCCGCGCATGCCGGAAGCACGTGCCAGACACGCCGGAAACACCTACTGGACAGACCGGAACCACCTGCCAAGAACACCGGAGCCACCTGTTCGACTCGCTGGAACCACCTGCCGGACAGGCCAATATCAACTGCTGGCTATGCCAGAACCACCTGGGGGACAGTCCGGGATCACCTGCCAGCCATGGCAGAACCACCTCTCAGACGTACCTGAACCACCTGCCGGAGAAGCTGGAAACACGTCCTGGACAGACTGGAACCACGTGACGGCCATGCCTGAACCACCTGCCGAGCACGGCGGAACCACCTGCCAGACACACCAAAATCACCTGCGGGCTACGCCAGAACCACTTGGACGACTCTCCGAAATGACCTGCCGGGCATGTTGGAACCACCTCTCAGACGTGCCAGAAGCACGTGGCGGACAGTCCGGAATCACCTGTTGGGCATACGCAACCACCTCTGACACGTACCAGAACCACGTGCCGTGCACGCCGGAACCACCTACCGGACAGACCGGAATCAACTTTTGGGCATGCCGGAACCACCAGTCAGATGTGCCAGAAACACGTGCCGGAGACGCCGGAAGCACCTGCCGAGCACGTCGCAACCACCTGCTCAACTTGCCTGAACCACCTGCCGGACACGCCAAAATCACCTGCCCGCTACACCAGCACCACTTCGGGGACAAGCCGGAATCACGTGAGGGGCATGCCGGCACAGCCTCTCAGACTGAACCTCGTGCCGGACACCACAGAACCACCTGCCGGACAGACCGGAACCACCTGCCGGACACGCCGGAACCACCGGCTCGACCCGCCGGAACGACCGCTGGACATGCAAACTCACCTGCCGGCTACGCCGGAAACACTTGGCGAACACTCCGGAATCACCTGCCGGGCATGCCGGAACCACCTCTCAGATATGCCAGAACCACGTGCCAATGACCCCGGAAGCACCTGCCGAGCACGCCGGAACCACCTGCTCGACTCGCCAGAACCACCTGCCGGACACGCAAAAATCACCTGCCGGCTAGGCCACAACCAGTTGGGGAACACTTCGGAATCACCTGCCGGGCTTGCTGGAACCACCTGCCGGTCATGCCAAAATCACCTGCCAATTACGCCAGTACCACTTGGCGGACACTGTGGAAACACCTGTCGGGCCGGCCGGAACCACATCTCAGATGTGCCAGAACCATGTGCATGAGATGCTGGAACCACACCCCGAACAGACGGAAAGCACCTGCCAGACCCGTCTGAACAACCTGCCGAGCACGCCAGAGCCACCTGCTCGACTCGCCGGAACCACATACCTGACATGCCCAAATCACCAGCCAGGTTTGCCAGAACCACTTGGCGGACACTCCGGAATCATCTGCCGGACATGCCGGGACCAGCTCTCAGACACACCAGATTCACGTGCCGGAGACGCCGGAAGCACATGCCGAGCATGCCGGAGGCACCTGCTCGACTCGCCAGAAACACCTGCCGGACACGCCAAAATCACCTGCCGGGTATGCCAGAACCACCTGGCGGACACTACGGAATCACCTGCCGCGCATGCCAGAACCACCTCTCAGACGTGCCGGAAGCACGTGCCAGACACGCCGGAAACACCTACCGGACAGACCGGAACCACCTGCCAAGAACGCCGGAGCCACCTGTTCGACTCGCTGGAACCACCTGCCGGACAGGCCAATATCAACTGCTGGCTATGCCAGAACCACCTGGGGGACGGTCCGGGATCACCTGCCAGCCATGGCGGAACCACCTCTCAGACGTACCTGAACCACCTGCCGGAGAAGCTGGAAACACGTCCTGGACAGACTGGAACCACGTGACGGCCATGCCTGAACGACCTGCCGAGCACGGCGGAACCACCTGCCAGACACACCAAAATCACCTGGGGGCTACGCCAGAACCACTTGGACGACTCTCCGAAATGACCTGCCGGGCATGTTGGAACCACCTCTCAGACGTGCCAGAAGCACGTGGCGGACAGTCCGGAATCACCTGTTGGGCATACGCAACCACCTCTGACACGTACCAGAACCACGTGCCGTGCACGCCGGAACCACCTACCGGACAGACCGGAATCAACTTTTGGGCATGCCGGAACCACCAGTCAGATGTGCCAGAAACACGTGCCGGAGACGCCGGAAGCACCTGCCGAGCACGTCGCAACCACCTGCTCAACTCGCCTGAACCACCTGCCGGACACGCCAAAATCACCTGCCCGCTACACCAGCACCACTTCGGGGACAAGCCGGAATCACGTGAGGGGCATGCCGGCACAGCCTCTCAGACTGAACCTCGTGCCGGACACCACAGAACCACCTGCCGGACAGACCGGAACCACCTGCCGGACACGCCGGAACCACCGGCTCGACCCGCCGGAACGACCGCTGGACATGCAAACTCACCTGCCGGCTACGCCAGAAACACTTGGCGAACACTCCGGAATCACCTGCCGGGCATGCCGGAACCACCTCTCAGATATGCCAGAACCACGTGCCAATGACCCCGGAAGCACCTGCCGAGCACGCCGGAACCACCTGCTCGACTCGCCAGAACCACCTGCCGGACATGCAAAAATCACCTGCCGGCTAGGCCACAACGAGTTGGGGAACACTTCGGAATCACCTGCCGGGCTTGCTGGAACCACCTGTCGGTCATGCCAAAATCACCTGCCAACTACGCCAGTACCACTTGGCGGACACTGTGGAAACACCTGTCGGGCCGGCCGGAACCACATCTCAGACGTGCCAGAACCATGTGCATGAGATGCTGGAACCACACCCCGAACAGACGGAAAACACCTGCCAGACCCGTCTGAACAACCTGCCGAGCACGCCGGAGCCACCTGCTCGACTCGCCGGAACCACCTACCTGACATGCCCAAATCACCAGCCGGGTATGCCAGAACCACTTGGCGGACACTCCGGAATCATCTGCTGGACATGCCGGAACCAGCTCTCAGACACACCAGAACCACGTGCCGGAGACGCCGGAAGCACCTGCCGAGCATGCCGGAGCCACCTGCTCGACTCGCCAGAAACACCTGCCGCACACGCCAAAATCACCTGCCGGGTACGCCAGAACCACCTGGCGGACACTCCGAAATCACCTGTCGCGCATGCCGGAACCACCTCTCAGACGTGCCGGAAGCACGTGCCGGACACGCCGGAATCACCTACCGGACAGACCGGAACCACCTGCCGAGCACGCCGGAGCCACCTGTTCGACTCGCTGGAACCACCTGCCGGACAGGCCAATATCAACTGCTGGCTATGCCAGAACCACCTAGGGGACGGTCCGGAATCACCTGCCAGCCATGGCGGAACCACCTCTCAGACGTACCAGAACCACCTGCCGGAGAAGCTGGAAACACGTCCTGGACAGTCTGGAACCACCTGCCGGCCAAGCCTGAACCACCTGCCAAGCACAACGGAACAACCTGCCAGACACGCCAAAATCACCTGCGTGTTATGCCAGAACCACTTGGAGGACTCTCTGGGATGACCTGCCGGGCATGCCGGAACCACCTCTCAGACGTGCCAGAACCATGTGGCGGACAGTCCGGAATCACCTGTTGGGCATGCACAACCACCTCTGAGACGTACCAGAACCACATGCCGTGCTGGCTGGAACCACCTACCGGACAGACCGGAATCACCTTTCGGGCATGCCGGAACCACCTGTCAGATGTGCCAGAAACACGTGCCGGAGACGCCGGAAGCACCTGCCAAGCACGTTGGAACCACCTGCTCAACTCGCCTGAACCACCTGCCGGACATGCCAAAATCACCTGCCGACTATGCCAGAACCACTTCGCGAACACTCCGGAATCACTTGCCGGGCATGCAGGAACCACCTCTCAGACATGCCAGAACCCTGTGCCAATGACCCCGGAAGCACCAGCCGAGCACGCCGGAACCACCTGCTCGACTCGCCAGAACCACCTGCCGATCACGCAAAAAACACCTGCCGGCTACGCCACAACCAGTTGGTGAACACTTTGGAATCACCTGCCAGGCTTGCTGGAACCACCTGCCAGTCATGCCAAAATCACCTGCCAACTACACCAGAACCGCTTGGCGGACACTGCGGAAACACCTGTCGGGCCGGCTGGAACCACATCTCTGACGTGCCAGAAACGTGTTCATGAGATCCTGGAACCACACCCCGAGCAGACGGATACCACCTTCCAGAACCGCCTGAACCACCTGCCGAGCATGCCGGAACCACCTGCTCGACTCACCGGTACCACCTCCCTGACACGCCAAAATCACCTGCTGGGTATGCCAGAACCACTTGGCGGACACTCTGGAATCATCTGCCGGACATGCCGGAACCAGCTCTCAGACACACCAGAACCAAGTGCCGGAGACGCCGGAAGCACCTGCCGAGCATGCCGGAGCCACCTGCTCGACTCGCCAGAAACACCTGCCGGACACGCCAAAATCACCTGCCGGGTACGCCAGAACCACCTGGCGGACACTCCGAAATCACCTGTCGCGCATGCCGGAACCACCTCTCAGACGTGCCGGAAGCACGTGCCGGACACGCCGGAATCACCTACCGGACAGACCGGAACCACCTGCCGAGCACGCCGGAGCCACCTGTTCGACTTGCTGGAACCACCTGCCGGACAGGCCAATATCAACTGCTGGCTATGCCAGAACCACCTAGGGGACGGTCCGGAATCACCTGCCAGCCATGGCGGAACCACCTCTCAGACGTACCAGAACCACCTGCCGGAGAAGCTGGAAACACGTCCTGGACAGTCTGGAACCACCTGCCGGCCAAGCCTGAACCACCTGCCAAGCACAACGGAACAACCTGCCAGACACGCCAAAATCACCTGCGTGTTATGCCAGAACCACTTGGAGGACTCTCTGGGATGACCTGCCGGGCATGCCGGAACCACCTCTCAGACGTGCCAGAACCATGTGGCGGACAGTCCGGAATCACCTGTTGGGCATGCGCAACCACCTCTGAGACGTACCAGAACCACATGCCGTGCTGGCTGGAACCACCTACCGGACAGACCGGAATCACCTTTCGGGCATGCCGGAACCACCTGTCAGATGTGCCAGAAACACGTGCCGGAGACGCCGGAAGCACCTGCCAAGCACGTTGGAACCACCTGCTCAACTCGCCTGAACCACCTGCCGGACATGCCAAAATCACCTGCCGACTATGCCAGAACCACTTGGCGAACACTCCGGAATCACTTGCCGGGCATGCAGGAACCACCTCTCAGACATGCCAGAACCCCGTGCCAATGACCCCGGAAGCACCAGCCGAGCACGCCGGAACCACCTGCTCGACTCGCCAGAACCACCTGCCGATCACGCAAAAATCACCTGCCGGCTTCGCCACAACCAGTTGGTGAACACTTTGGAATCACCTGCCAGGTTTGCTGGAACCACCTGCCAGTCATGCCAAAATCACCTGCCAACTACGCCAGAACCGCTTGGCGGACACTGCGGAAACACCTGTCGGGCCGGCTGGAACCACATCTCAGACGTGCCAGAAACGTGTTCATGAGATGCTGGAACCACACCCCGAACAGACGGATACCACCTGCCAGAACCGCCTGAACCACCTGCCGAGCACGCCGGAACCACCTGCTCGACTCACCCGTACCACCTCCCTGACACGCCAAAATCACCTGCTGGGTATGCCAGAACCACTTGGCGGACACTCCGGAATCATCTGCCGGACATGCCGGAACCAGCTCCCAGACACACCAGAACCAAGTGCCGGAGACGCCGGAAGCACCTGCCGAGCATGCCGGAGCCACCTGCTCGACTCGCCAGAAACACCTGCCGGACACGCCAAAATCACCTGCCGGGTATGCCAGAACCACTTGGCGGACACTACGGAATCACCTGCCGCGCATGCCGGAAGCACGTGCCAGACACGCCGGAAACACCTACCGGACAGACCGGAACCACCTGCCAAGAACGCCGGAGCCACCTGTTCGACTCGCTGGAACCACCTGCCGGACAGGCCAATATCAACTGCTGGCTATGCCAGAACCACCTGGGGGACGGTCCGGGATCACCTGCCAGCCATGGCGGAACCACCTCTCAGACGTACCTGAACCACCTGCCGGAGAAGCTGGAAACACGTCCTGGACAGACTGGAACCACGTGACGGCCATGCCTGAACGACCTGCCGAGCACGGCGGAACCACCTGCCAGACACACCAAAATCACCTGGGGGCTACGCCAGAACCACTTGGACGACTCTCCGAAATGACCTGCCGGGCATGTTGGAACCACCTCTCAGACGTGCCAGAAGCACGTGGCGGACAGTCCGGAATCACCTGTTGGGCATACGCAACCACCTCTGACACGTACCAGAACCACGTGCCGTGCACGCCGGAACCACCTACCGGACAGACCGGAATCAACTTTTGGGCATGCCGGAACCACCAGTCAGATGTGCCAGAAACACGTGCCGGAGACGCCGGAAGCACCTGCCGAGCACGTCGCAACCACCTGCTCAACTCGCCTGAACCACCTGCCGGACACGCCAAAATCACCTGCCCGCTACACCAGCACCACTTCGGGGACAAGCCGGAATCACGTGAGGGGCATGCCGGCACAGCCTCTCAGACTGAACCTCGTGCCGGACACCACAGAACCACCTGCCGGACAGACCGGAACCACCTGCCGGACACGCCGGAACCACCGGCTCGACCCGCCGGAACGACCGCTGGACATGCAAACTCACCTGCCGGCTACGCCAGAAACACTTGGCGAACACTCCGGAATCACCTGCCGGGCATGCCGGAACCACCTCTCAGATATGCCAGAACCACGTGCCAATGACCCCGGAAGCACCTGCCGAGCACGCCGGAACCACCTGCTCGACTCGCCAGAACCACCTGCCGGACATGCAAAAATCACCTGCCGGCTAGGCCACAACGAGTTGGGGAACACTTCGGAATCACCTGCCGGGCTTGCTGGAACCACCTGTCGGTCATGCCAAAATCACCTGCCAACTACGCCAGTACCACTTGGCGGACACTGTGGAAACACCTGTCGGGCCGGCCGGAACCACATCTCAGACGTGCCAGAACCATGCGCATGAGATGCTGGAACCACACCCTGAACAGACGGAAAACACCTGCCAGACCCGTCTGAACAACCTGCCGAGCACGCCGCAGCCACCTGCTCGACTCGCCGGAACCACCTACCTTACATACCCAAATCACCAGCTGGGTATGCCAGAACCACTTGGCGGGCACTCCGGAATCATCTGCCGGACATGCCGGAACCAGCTCCATGACACACCAGAACCAAGTGCCGGAGACGCCGGAAGCACCTGCCGAGCATGCCGGAGCCACCTGCTCGACTCGCCAGAAACACCTGCCGGACACGCCAAAATCACCTGCCGGGTATGCCAGAACCACCTGGCGGACACTACGGAATCACCTGCCGCGCATGCCGGAAGCACGTGCCAGACACGCCGGAAACACCTACCGGACAGACCGGAACCACCTGCCAAGAACGCCGGAGCCACCTGTTCGACTCGCTGGAACCACCTGCCGGACAGGCCAATATCAACTGCTGGCTATGCCAGAACCACCTGGGGGACAGTCCGGGATCACCTGCCAGCCATGGCAGAACCACCTCTCAGACGTACCTGACCACCTGCCGGAGAAGCTGGAAACACGTCCTGGACAGACTGGAACCACGTGACGGCCATGCCTGAACCACCTGCCGAGCACGGCGGAACCACCTGCCGGACACGCCGAAATCACCTGCGGGCTACGCCAGAACCACTTGGACGACTCTCCGAAATGACCTGCCGGGCATGTTGGAACCACCTCTCAGACGTGCCAGAAGCACGTGGCGGACAGTCCGGAATCACCTGTTGGGCATACGCAACCACCTCTGACACGTACCAGAACCACGTGCCGTGCACGCCGGAACCACCTACCGGACAGACCGGAATCAACTTTTGGGCATGCCGGAACCACCAGTCATATGTGCCAGAAACACGTGCCAGAGACGCCGGAAGCACCTGCCGAGCACGTCGCAACCACCTGCTCAACTCGCCTGAACCACCTGCCGGACACGCCAAAATCACCTGCCCGCTACACCAGCACCACTTCGGGGACAAGCCGGAATCACGTGAGGGGCATGCCGGCACAGCCTCTCAGACTGAACCTCGTGCCGGACACCACAGAACCACCTGCCGGACAGACCGGAACCACCTGCCGGTCACGCCGGAACCACCGGCTCGACCCGCCGGAACGACCGCTGGACATGCAAACTCACCTGCCGGCTACGCCGGAAACACTTGGCGAACACTCTGGAATCACCTGCCGGGCATGCCGGAACCACCTCTCAGATATGCCAGAACCACGTGCCAATGACCCCGGAAGCACCTGCCAAGCACGCCGGAACCACCTGCTCGACTCGCCAGAACCACCTGCCGGACACGCAAAAATCACCTGCCGGCTACGCCACAACCAGTTGGGGAACACTTCGGAATCACCTGCCGGGCTTGCTGGAACCACCTGCCGGTCATGCCAAAATCACCTGCCAACTACGCCAGTACCACTTGGCGGACACTGTGGAAACACCTGTCGGGCCGGCCGGAACCACATCTCAGACGTGCCAGAACCATGTGCATGAGATGCTGGAACCACACCCTGAACAGACGGAAAACACCTGCCAGACCCGTCTGAACAACCTGCCGAGCACGCCGGAGCCACCTGCTCGACTTGCCGGAACCACCTACCTGACATGCCCAAATCACCAGCCGGGTATGCCAGAACCACTTGGCGGACACTCAGGAATCATCTGCCGGACATGCCGGAACCAGCTCTCAGACACACCAGAACCACGTGCCGGAGACGCCGGAAGCACCTGCCGAGCATGCCGGAGCCACCTGCTCGACTCGCCAGAAACACTTGCCGGACACGCCAAAATCACCTGCCGGGTACGCCAGAACCACCTGGCGGACACTCCGAAATCACCTGTCGCGCATGCCGGAACCACCTCTCAGACGTGCCGGAAGCACGTGCCGGACACGCCGGAATCACCTACCGGACAGACCGGAACCACCTGCCGAGCACGCCGGAGCCACCTGTTCGACTCGCTGGAACCACCTGCCGGACAGGCCAATATCAACTGCTGGCTATGCCAGAACCACCTAGGGGACGGTCCGGAATCACCTGCCAGCCATGGCGGAACCACCTCTCAGACGTACCAGAACCACCTGCCGGAGAAGCTGGAAACACGTCCTGGACAGTCTGGAACCACCTGCCGGCCAAGCCTGAACCACCTGCCAAGCACAACGGAACAACCTGCCAGACACGTCAAAATCACCTGCGTGTTATGCCAGAACCACTTGGAGGACTCTCTGGGATGACCTGCCGGGCATGCCGGAACCACCTCTCAGACGTGCCAGAACCATGTGGCGGACAGTCCGGAATCACCTGTTGGGCATGCGCAACCACCTCTGAGACGTACCAGAACCACATGCCGTGCTGGCTGGAACCACCTACCGGACAGACCGGAATCACCTTTCGGGCATGCCGGAACCACCTGTCAGATGTGCCAGAAACACGTGCCGGAGACGCCGGAAGCACCTGCCAAGCACGTTGGAACCACCTGCTCAACTCGCCTGAACCACCTGCCGGACATGCCAAAATCACCTGCCGACTATGCCAGAACCACTTGGCGAACACTCCGGAATCACTTGCCGGGCATGCAGGAACCACCTCTCAGACATGCCAGAACCCCGTGCCAATGACCCCAGAAGCACCAGCCGAGCACGCCGGAACCACCTGCTCGACTCGCCAGAACCACCTGCCGATCACGCAAAAATCAACTGCCGGCTACGCCACAACCAGTTGGTGAACACTTTGGAATCACCTGCCAGGTTTGCTGGAACCACCTGCCAGTCATGCCAAAATCACCTGCCAACTACGCCAGAACCGCTTGGCGGACACTGCGGAAACACCTGTTGGGCCGGCTGGAACCACATCTCAGACGTGCCAGAAACGTGTTCATGAGATGCTGGAACCACACCCCGAACAGACGGATACCACCTGCCAGAACCGCCTGAACCACCTGCCGAGCACGCCGGAACCACCTGCTCGACTCACCGGTACCACCTCCCTGACACGCCAAAATCACCTGCTGGGTATGCCAGAACCACTTGGAGGACACTCCGGAATCATCTGCCGGACATGCCGGAACCAGCTCCCAGAAACACCAGAACCAAGTGCCGGAGACGCCGGAAGCACCTGCCGAGCATGCCGGAGCCACCTGCTCGACTCGCCAGAAACACCTGCCGGACACGCCAAAATCACCTGCCGGGTATGCCAGAACAACCTGGCGGACACTACGGAATCACCTGCCGCGCATGCCGGAAGCACGTGCCAGACACGCCGGAAACACCTACTGGACAGACCGGAACCACCTGCCAAGAACACCGGAGCCACCTGTTCGACTCGCTGGAACCACCTGCCGGACAGGCCAATATCAACTGCTGGCTATGCCAGAACCACCTGGGGGACAGTCCGGGATCACCTGCCAGCCATGGCAGAACCACCTCTCAGACGTACCTGAACCACCTGCCGGAGAAGCTGGAAACACGTCCTGGACAGACTGGAACCACGTGACGGCCATGCCTGAACCACCTGCCGAGCACGGCGGAACCACCTGCCAGACACACCAAAATCACCTGCGGGCTACGCCAGAACCACTTGGACGACTCTCCGAAATGACCTGCCGGGCATGTTGGAACCACCTCTCAGACGTGCCAGAAGCACGTGGCGGACAGTCCGGAATCACCTGTTGGGCATACGCAACCACCTCTGACACGTACCAGAACCACGTGCCGTGCACGCCGGAACCACCTACCGGACAGACCGGAATCAACTTTTGGGCATGCTGGAACCACCAGTCAGATGTGCCAGAAACACGTGCCGGAGACGCCGGAAGCACCTGCCGAGCACGTCGCAACCACCTGCTCAACTCGCCTGAACCACCTGCCGGACACGCCAAAATCACCTGCCCGCTACACCAGCACCACTTCGGGGACAAGCCGGAATCACGTGAGGGGCATGCCGGCACAGCCTCTCAGACTGAACCTCGTGCCGGACACCACAGAACCACCTGCCGGACACGCCGGAACCACCGGCTCGACCCGCCGGAACGACCGCTGGACATGCAAACTCACCTGCCGGCTACGCCGGAAACACTTGGCGAACACTCCGGAATCACCTGCCGGGCATGCCGGAACCACCTCTCAGATATGCCAGAACCACGTGCCAATGACCCCGGAAGCACCTGCCGAGCACGCCGGAACCACCTGCTCGACTCGCCAGAACCACCTGCCGGACACGCAAAAATCACCTGCCGGCTAGGCCACAACCAGTTGGGGAACACTTCGGAATCACCTGCCGGGCTTGCTGGAACCACCTGCCGGTCATGCCAAAATCACCTGCCAACTACGCCAGTACCACTTGGCGGACACTGTGGAAACACCTGTCGGGCCGGCCGGAACCACATCTCAGACGTGCCAGAACCATGTGCATGAGATGCTGGAACCACACCCCGAACAGACGGAAAACACCTGCCAGACCCGTCTGAACAACCTGCCGAGCACGCCGGAGCCACCTGCTCGACTCGCCGGAACCACCTACCTGACATGCCCAAATCACCAGCCGGGTATGCCAGAACCACTTGGCGGACACTCCGGAATCATCTGCTGGACATGCCGGAACCAGCTCTCAGACACACCAGAACCACGTGCCGGAGACGCCGGAAGCACCTGCCGAGCATGCCGGAGCCACCTGCTCGACTCGCCAGAAACACCTGCCGCACACGCCAAAATCACCTGCCGGGTACGCCAGAACCACCTGGCGGACACTCCGAAATCACCTGTCGCGCATGCCGGAACCACCTCTCAGACGTGCCGGAAGCACGTGCCGGACACGCCGGAATCACCTACCGGACAGACCGGAACCACCTGCCGAGCACGCCGGAGCCACCTGTTCGACTCGCTGGAACCACCTGCCGGACAGGCCAATATCAACTGCTGGCTATGCCAGAACCACCTAGGGGACGGTCCGGAATCACCTGCCAGCCATGGCGGAACCACCTCTCAGACGTACCAGAACCACCTGCCGGAGAAGCTGGAAACACGTCCTGGACAGTCTGGAACCACCTGCCGGCCAAGCCTGAACCACCTGCCAAGCACAACGGAACAACCTGCCAGACACGCCAAAATCACCTGCGTGTTATGCCAGAACCACTTGGAGGACTCTCTGGGATGACCTGCCGGGCATGCCGGAACCACCTCTCAGACGTGCCAGAACCATGTGGCGGACAGTCCGGAATCACCTGTTGGGCATGCACAACCACCTCTGAGACGTACCAGAACCACATGCCGTGCTGGCTGGAACCACCTACCGGACAGACCGGAATCACCTTTCGGGCATGCCGGAACCACCTGTCAGATGTGCCAGAAACACGTGCCGGAGACGCCGGAAGCACCTGCCAAGCACGTTGGAACCACCTGCTCAACTCGCCTGAACCACCTGCCGGACATGCCAAAATCACCTGCCGACTATGCCAGAACCACTTGGCGAACACTCCGGAATCACTTGCCGGGCATGCAGGAACCACCTCTCAGACATGCCAGAACCCCGTGCCAATGACCCCGGAAGCACCAGCCGAGCACGCCGGAACCACCTGCTCGACTCGCCAGAACCACCTGCCGATCACGCAAAAATCACCTGCCGGCTTCGCCACAACCAGTTGGTGAACACTTTGGAATCACCTGCCAGGTTTGCTGGAACCACCTGCCGGTCATGCCAAAATCACCTGCCAACTACGCCAGAACCGCTTGGCGGACACTGCGGAAACACCTGTCGGGCCGGCTGGAACCACATCTCAGACGTGCCAGAAACGTGTTCATGAGATGCTGGAACCACACCCCGAACAGACGGATACCACCTGCCAGAACCGCCTGAACCACCTGCCGAGCACGCCGGAACCACCTGCTCGACTCACCCGTACCACCTCCCTGACATGCCAAAATCACCTGCTGGGTATGCCAGAACCACTTGGCGGACACTCCGGAATCATCTGCCGGACATGCCGGAACCAGCTCCCAGACACACCAGAACCAAGTGCCGGAGACGCCGGAAGCACCTGCCGAGCATGCCGGAGCCACCTGCTCCACTCGCCAGAAACACCTGCAGGACACGCCAAAATCACCTGCCGGGTATGCCAGAACCACCTGGCGGACACTACGGAATCACCTGCCGCGCATGCCGGAAGCACGTGCCAGACACGCCGGAAACACCTACTGGACAGACCGGAACCACCTGCCAAGAACACCGGAGCCACCTGTTCGACTCGCTGGAACCACCTGCCGGACAGGCCAATATCAACTGCTGGCTATGCCAGAACCACCTGGGGGACAGTCCGGGATCACCTGCCAGCCATGGCAGAACCACCTCTCAGACGTACCTGAACCACCTGCCGGAGAAGCTGGAAACACGTCCTGGACAGACTGGAACCACGTGACGGCCATGCCTGAACCACCTGCCGAGCACGGCGGAACCACCTGCCAGACACACCAAAATCACCTGCGGGCTACGCCAGAACCACTTGGACGACTCTCCGAAATGACCTGCCGGGCATGTTGGAACCACCTCTCAGACGTGCCAGAAGCACGTGGCGGACAGTCCGGAATCACCTGTTGGGCATACGCAACCACCTCTGACACGTACCAGAACCACGTGCCGTGCACGCCGGAACCACCTACCGGACAGACCGGAATCAACTTTTGGGCATGCTGGAACCACCAGTCAGATGTGCCAGAAACACGTGCCGGAGACGCCGGAAGCACCTGCCGAGCACGTCGCAACCACCTGCTCAACTCGCCTGAACCACCTGCCGGACACGCCAAAATCACCTGCCCGCTACACCAGCACCACTTCGGGGACAAGCCGGAATCACGTGAGGGGCATGCCGGCACAGCCTCTCAGACTGAACCTCGTGCCGGACACCACAGAACCACCTGCCGGACAGACCGGAACCACCTGCCGGACACGCCGGAACCACCGGCTCGACCCGCCGGAACGACCGCTGGACATGCAAACTCACCTGCCGGCTACGCCGGAAACACTTGGCGAACACTCCGGAATCACCTGCCGGGCATGCCGGAACCACCTCTCAGATATGCCAGAACCACGTGCCAATGACCCCGGAAGCACCTGCCGAGCACGCCGGAACCACCTGCTCGACTCGCCAGAACCACCTGCCGGACACGCAAAAATCACCTGCCGGCTAGGCCACAACCAGTTGGGGAACACTTCGGAATCACCTGCCGGGCTTGCTGGAACCACCTGCCGGTCATGCCAAAATCACCTGCCAACTACGCCAGTACCACTTGGCGGACACTGTGGAAACACCTGTCGGGCCGGCCGGAACCACATCTCAGACGTGCCAGAACCATGTGCATGAGATGCTGGAACCACACCCCGAACAGACGGAAAACACCTGCCAGACCCGTCTGAACAACCTGCCGAGCACGCCGGAGCCACCTGCTCGACTCGCCGGAACCACCTACCTGACATGCCCAAATCACCAGCCGGGTATGCCAGAACCACTTGGCGGACACTCCGGAATCATCTGCTGGACATGCCGGAACCAGCTCTCAGACACACCAGAACCACGTGCCGGAGACGCCGGAAGCACCTGCCGAGCATGCCGGAGCCACCTGCTCGACTCGCCAGAAACACCTGCCGCACACGCCAAAATCACCTGCCGGGTACGCCAGAACCACCTGGCGGACACTCCGAAATCACCTGTCGCGCATGCCGGAACCACCTCTCAGACGTGCCGGAAGCACGTGCCGGACACGCCGGAATCACCTACCGGACAGACCGGAACCACCTGCCGAGCACGCCGGAGCCACCTGTTCGACTCGCTGGAACCACCTGCCGGACAGGCCAATATCAACTGCTGGCTATGCCAGAACCACCTAGGGGACGGTCCGGAATCACCTGCCAGCCATGGCGGAACCACCTCTCAGACGTACCAGAACCACCTGCCGGAGAAGCTGGAAACACGTCCTGGACAGTCTGGAACCACCTGCCGGCCAAGCCTGAACCACCTGCCAAGCACAACGGAACAACCTGCCAGACACGCCAAAATCACCTGCGTGTTATGCCAGAACCACTTGGAGGACTCTCTGGGATGACCTGCCGGGCATGCCGGAACCACCTCTCAGACGTGCCAGAACCATGTGGCGGACAGTCCGGAATCACCTGTTGGGCATGCACAACCACCTCTGAGACGTACCAGAACCACATGCCGTGCAGGCTGGAACCACCTACCGGACAGACCGGAATCACCTTTCGGGCATGCCGGAACCACCTGTCAGATGTGCCAGAAACACGTGCCGGAGACGCCGGAAGCACCTGCCAAGCACGTTGGAACCACCTGCTCAACTCTCCTGAACCACCTGCCGGACATGCCAAAATCACCTGCCGACTATGCCAGAACCACTTGGCGAACACTCCGGAATCACTTGCCGGGCATGCAGGAACCACCTATCAGACATGCCAGAACCCTGTGCCAATGACCCCGGAAGCACCAGCCGAGCACGCCGGAACCACCTGCTCGACTCGCCAGAACCACCTGCCGATCACGCAAAAAACACCTGCCGGCTACGCCACAACCAGTTGGTGAACACTTTGGAATCACCTGCCAGGCTTGCTGGAACCACCTGCCAGTCATGCCAAAATCACCTGCCAACTACGCCAGAACCGCTTGGCGGACACTGCGGAAACACCTGTCGGGCCGGCTGGAACCACATCTCAGACGTGCCAGAAACGTGTTCATGAGATGCTGGAACCACACCCCGAGCAGACGGATACCACCTGCCAGAACCGCCTGAACCACCTGCCGAGCACGCCGGAACCACCTGCTCGACTCACCCGTACCACCTCCCTGACACGCCAAAATCACCTGCTGGGTATGCCAGAACCACTTGGCGGACACTCCGGAATCATCTGCCGGACATGCCGGAACCAGCTCCCAGACACACCAGAACCAAGTGCCGGAGACGCCGGAAGCACCTGCCGAGCATGCCGGAGCCACCTGCTCCACTCGCCAGAAACACCTGCCAGACACGCCAAAATCACCTGCCGGGTATGCCAGAACCACCTGGCGGACACTACGGAATCACCTGCCGCGCATGCCGGAAGCACGTGCCAGACACGCCGGAAACACCTACTGGACAGACCGGAACCACCTGCCAAGAACACCGGAGCCACCTGTTCGACTCGCTGGAACCACCTGCCGGACAGGCCAATATCAACTGCTGGCTATGCCAGAACCACCTGGGGGACAGTCCGGGATCACCTGCCAGCCATGGCAGAACCACCTCTCAGACGTACCTGAACCACCTGCCGGAGAAGCTGGAAACACGTCCTGGACAGACTGGAACCACGTGACGGCCATGCCTGAACCACCTGCCGAGCACGGCGGAACCACCTGCCAGACACACCAAAATCACCTGCGGGCTACGCCAGAACCACTTGGACGACTCTCCGAAATGACCTGCCGGGCATGTTGGAACCACCTCTCAGACGTGCCAGAAGCACGTGGCGGACAGTCCGGAATCACCTGTTGGGCATACGCAACCACCTCTGACACGTACCAGAACCACGTGCCGTGCACGCCGGAACCACCTACCGGACAGACCGGAATCAACTTTTGGGCATGCTGGAACCACCAGTCAGATGTGCCAGAAACACGTGCCGGAGACGCCGGAAGCACCTGCCGAGCACGTCGCAACCACCTGCTCAACTCGCCTGAACCACCTGCCGGACACGCCAAAATCACCTGCCCGCTACACCAGCACCACTTCGGGGACAAGCCGGAATCACGTGAGGGGCATGCCGGCACAGCCTCTCAGACTGAACCTCGTGCCGGACACCACAGAACCACCTGCCGGACAGACCGGAACCACCTGCCGGACACGCCGGAACCACCGGCTCGACCCGCCGGAACGACCGCTGGACATGCAAACTCACCTGCCGGCTACGCCGGAAACACTTGGCGAACACTCCGGAATCACCTGCCGGGCATGCCGGAACCACCTCTCAGATATGCCAGAACCACGTGCCAATGACCCCGGAAGCACCTGCCGAGCACGCCGGAACCACCTGCTCGACTCGCCAGAACCACCTGCCGGACACGCAAAAATCACCTGCCGGCTAGGCCACAACCAGTTGGGGAACACTTCGGAATCACCTGCCGGGCTTGCTGGAACCACCTGCCGGTCATGCCAAAATCACCTGCCAACTACGCCAGTACCACTTGGCGGACACTGTGGAAACACCTGTCGGGCCGGCCGGAACCACATCTCAGACGTGCCAGAACCATGTGCATGAGATGCTGGAACCACACCCCGAACAGACGGAAAACACCTGCCAGACCCGTCTGAACAACCTGCCGAGCACGCCGGAGCCACCTGCTCGACTCGCCGGAACCACCTACCTGACATGCCCAAATCACCAGCCGGGTATGCCAGAACCACTTGGCGGACACTCCGGAATCATCTGCTGGACATGCCGGAACCAGCTCTCAGACACACCAGAACCACGTGCCGGAGACGCCGGAAGCACCTGCCGAGCATGCCGGAGCCACCTGCTCGACTCGCCAGAAACACCTGCCGCACACGCCAAAATCACCTGCCGGGTACGCCAGAACCACCTGGCGGACACTCCGAAATCACCTGTCGCGCATGCCGGAACCACCTCTCAGACGTGCCGGAAGCACGTGCCGGACACGCCGGAATCACCTACCGGACAGACCGGAACCACCTGACGAGCACGCCGGAGCCACCTGTTCGACTCGCTGGAACCACCTGCCGGACAGGCCAATATCAACTGCTGGCTATGCCAGAACCACCTAGGGGACGGTCCGGAATCACCTGCCAGCCATGGCGGAACCACCTCTCAGACGTACCAGAACCACCTGCCGGAGAAGCTGGAAACACGTCCTGGACAGTCTGGAACCACCTGCCGGCCAAGCCTGAACCACCTGCCAAGCACAACGGAACAACCTGCCAGACACGCCAAAATCACCTGCGTGTTATGCCAGAACCACTTGGAGGACTCTCTGGGATGACCTGCCGGGCATGCCGGAACCACCTCTCAGACGTGCCAGAACCATGTGGCGGACAGTCCGGAATCACCTGTTGGGCATGCGCAACCACCTCTGAGACGTACCAGAACCACATGCCGTGCTGGCTGGAACCACCTACCGGACAGACCGGAATCACCTTTCGGGCATGCCGGAACCACCTGTCAGATGTGCCAGAAACACGTGCCGGAGACGCCGGAAGCACCTGCCAAGCACGTTGGAACCACCTGCTCAACTCGCCTGAACCACCTGCCGGACATGCCAAAATCACCTGCCGACTATGCCAGAACCACTTGGCGAACACTCCGGAATCACTTGCCGGGCATGCAGGAACCACCTCTCAGACATGCCAGAACCCCGTGCCAATGACCCCGGAAGCACCAGCCGAGCACGCCGGAACCACCTGCTCGACTCGCCAGAACCACCTGCCGATCACGCAAAAATCACCTGCCGGCTTCGCCACAACCAGTTGGTGAACACTTTGGAATCACCTGCCAGGTTTGCTGGAACCACCTGCCGGTCATGCCAAAATCACCTGCCAACTACGCCAGAACCGCTTGGCGGACACTGCGGAAACACCTGTCGGGCCGGCTGGAACCACATCTCAGACGTGCCAGAAACGTGTTCATGAGATGCTGGAACCACACCCCGAACAGACGGATACCACCTGCCAGAACCGCCTGAACCACCTGCCGAGCACGCCGGAACCACCTGCTCGACTCACCGGTACCACCTCCCTGACACGCCAAAATCACCTGCTGGGTATGCGAGAACCACTTGGCGGACACTCCGGAATCATCTGCCGGACATGCCGGAACCAGCTCCCAGACACACCAGAACCAAGTGCCGGAGACGCCGGAAGCACCTGCCGAGCATGCCGGAGCCACCTGCTCCACTCGCCAGAAACACCTGCCGGACACGCCAAAATCACCTGCCGGGTATGCCAGAACCACCTGGCGGACACTACGGAATCACCTGCCGCGCATGCCGGAAGCACGTGCCAGACACGCCGGAAACACCTACTGGACAGACCGGAACCACCTGCCAAGAACACCGGAGCCACCTGTTCGACTCGCTGGAACCACCTGCCGGACAGGCCAATATCAACTGCTGGCTATGCCAGAACCACCTGGGGGACAGTCCGGGATCACCTGCCAGCCATGGCAGAACCACCTCTCAGACGTACCTGAACCACCTGCCGGAGAAGCTGGAAACACGTCCTGGACAGACTGGAACCACGTGACGGCCATGCCTGAACCACCTGCCGAGCACGGCGGAACCACCTGCCAGACACACCAAAATCACCTGCGGGCTACGCCAGAACCACTTGGACGACTCTCCGAAATGACCTGCCGGGCATGTTGGAACCACCTCTCAGACGTGCCAGAAGCACGTGGCGGACAGTCCGGAATCACCTGTTGGGCATACGCAACCACCTCTGACACGTACCAGAACCACGTGCCGTGCACGCCGGAACCACCTACCGGACAGACCGGAATCAACTTTTGGGCATGCTGGAACCACCAGTCAGATGTGCCAGAAACACGTGCCGGAGACGCCGGAAGCACCTGCCGAGCACGTCGCAACCACCTGCTCAACTCGCCTGAACCACCTGCCGGACACGCCAAAATCACCTGCCCGCTACACCAGCACCACTTCGGGGACAAGCCGGAATCACGTGAGGGGCATGCCGGCACAGCCTCTCAGACTGAACCTCGTGCCGGACACCACAGAACCACCTGCCGGACAGACCGGAACCACCTGCCGGACACGCCGGAACCACCGGCTCGACCCGCCGGAACGACCGCTGGACATGCAAACTCACCTGCCGGCTACGCCGGAAACACTTGGCGAACACTCCGGAATCACCTGCCGGGCATGCCGGAACCACCTCTCAGATATGCCAGAACCACGTGCCAATGACCCCGGAAGCACCTGCCGAGCACGCCGGAACCACCTGCTCGACTCGCCAGAACCACCTGCCGGACACGCAAAAATCACCTGCCGGCTAGGCCACAACCAGTTGGGGAACACTTCGGAATCACCTGCCGGGCTTGCTGGAACCACCTGCCGGTCATGCCAAAATCACCTGCCAACTACGCCAGTACCACTTGGCGGACACTGTGGAAACACCTGTCGGGCCGGCCGGAACCACATCTCAGACGTGCCAGAACCATGTGCATGAGATGCTGGAACCACACCCCGAACAGACGGAAAACACCTGCCAGACCCGTCTGAACAACCTGCCGAGCACGCCGGAGCCACCTGCTCGACTCGCCGGAACCACCTACCTGACATGCCCAAATCACCAGCCGGGTATGCCAGAACCACTTGGCGGACACTCCGGAATCATCTGCTGGACATGCCGGAACCAGCTCTCAGACACACCAGAACCACGTGCCGGAGACGCCGGAAGCACCTGCCGAGCATGCCGGAGCCACCTGCTCGACTCGCCAGAAACACCTGCCGCACACGCCAAAATCACCTGCCGGGTACGCCAGAACCACCTGGCGGACACTCCGAAATCACCTGTCGCGCATGCCGGAACCACCTCTCAGACGTGCCGGAAGCACGTGCCGGACACGCCGGAATCACCTACCGGACAGACCGGAACCACCTGACGAGCACGCCGGAGCCACCTGTTCGACTCGCTGGAACCACCTGCCGGACAGGCCAATATCAACTGCTGGCTATGCCAGAACCACCTAGGGGATGGTCCGGAATCACCTGCCAGCCATGGCGGAACCACCTCTCAGACGTACCAGAACCACCTGCCGGAGAAGCTGGAAACACGTCCTGGACAGTCTGGAACCACCTGCCGGCCAAGCCTGAACCACCTGCCAAGCACAACGGAACAACCTGCCAGACACGCCAAAATCACCTGCGTGTTATGCCAGAACCACTTGGAGGACTCTCTGGGATGACCTGCCGGGCATGCCGGAACCACCTCTCAGACGTGCCAGAACCATGTGGCGGACAGTCCGGAATCACCTGTTGGGCATGCACAACCACCTCTGAGACGTACCAGAACCACATGCCGTGCAGGCTGGAACCACCTACCGGACAGACCGGAATCACCTTTCGGGCATGCCGGAACCACCTGTCAGATGTGCCAGAAACACGTGCCGGAGACGCCGGAAGCACCTGCCAAGCACGTTGGAACCACCTGCTCAACTCGCCTGAACCACCTGCCGGACATGCCAAAATCACCTGCCGACTATGCCAGAACCACTTGGCGAACACTCCGGAATCACTTGCCGGGCATGCAGGAACCACCTATCAGACATGCCAGAACCCTGTGCCAATGACCCCGGAAGCACCAGCCGAGCACGCCGGAACCACCTGCTCGACTCGCCAGAACCACCTGCCGATCACGCAAAAAACACCTGCCGGCTACGCCACAACCAGTTGGTGAACACTTTGGAATCACCTACCAGGCTTGCTGGAACCACCTGCCAGTCATGCCAAAATCACCTGCCAACTACGCCAGAACCGCTTGGCGGACACTGCGGAAACACCTGTCGGGCCGGCTGGAACCACATCTCAGACGTGCCAGAAACGTGTTCATGAGATGCTGGAACCACACCCCGAGCAGACGGATACCACCTGCCAGAACCGCCTGAACCACCTGCCGAGCACGCCGGAACCACCTGCTCGACTCACCCGTACCACCTCCCTGACACGCCAAAATCACCTGCTGGGTATGCCAGAACCACTTGGCGGACACTCCGGAATCATCTGCCGGACATGCCGGAACCAGCTCCCAGACACACCAGAACCAAGTGCCGGAGACGCCGGAAGCACCTGCCGAGCATGCCGGAGCCACCTGCTCCACTCGCCAGAAACACCTGCCGGACACGCCAAAATCACCTGCCGGGTATGCCAGAACCACCTGGCGGACACTACGGAATCACCTGCCGCGCATGCCGGAAGCACGTGCCAGACACGCCGGAAACACCTACTGGACAGACCGGAACCACCTGCCAAGAACACCGGAGCCACCTGTTCGACTCGCTGGAACCACCTGCCGGACAGGCCAATATCAACTGCTGGCTATGCCAGAACCACCTGGGGGACAGTCCGGGATCACCTGCCAGCCATGGCAGAACCACCTCTCAGACGTACCTGAACCACCTGCCGGAGAAGCTGGAAACACGTCCTGGACAGACTGGAACCACGTGACGGCCATGCCTGAACCACCTGCCGAGCACGGCGGAACCACCTGCCAGACACACCAAAATCACCTGCGGGCTACGCCAGAACCACTTGGACGACTCTCCGAAATGACCTGCCGGGCATGTTGGAACCACCTCTCAGACGTGCCAGAAGCACGTGGCGGACAGTCCGGAATCACCTGTTGGGCATACGCAACCACCTCTGACACGTACCAGAACCACGTGCCGTGCACGCCGGAACCACCTACCGGACAGACCGGAATCAACTTTTGGGCATGCTGGAACCACCAGTCAGATGTGCCAGAAACACGTGCCGGAGACGCCGGAAGCACCTGCCGAGCACGTCGCAACCACCTGCTCAACTCGCCTGAACCACCTGCCGGACACGCCAAAATCACCTGCCCGCTACACCAGCACCACTTCGGGGACAAGCCGGAATCACGTGAGGGGCATGCCGGCACAGCCTCTCAGACTGAACCTCGTGCCGGACACCACAGAACCACCTGCCGGACAGACCGGAACCACCTGCCGGACACGCCGGAACCACCGGCTCGACCCGCCGGAACGACCGCTGGACATGCAAACTCACCTGCCGGCTACGCCGGAAACACTTGGTGAACACTCCGGAATCACCTGCCGGGCATGCCGGAACCACCTCTCAGATATGCCAGAACCACGTGCCAATGACCCCGGAAGCACCTGCCGAGCACGCCGGAACCACCTGCTCGACTCGCCAGAACCACCTGCCGGACACGCAAAAATCACCTGCCGGCTAGGCCACAACCAGTTGGGGAACACTTCGGAATCACCTGCCGGGCTTGCTGGAACCACCTGCCGGTCATGCCAAAATCACCTGCCAACTACGCCAGTACCACTTGGCGGACACTGTGGAAACACCTGTCGGGCCGGCCGGAACCACATCTCAGACGTGCCAGAACCATCTGCATGAGATGCTGGAACCACACCCCGAACAGACGGAAAACACCTGCCAGACCCGTCTGAACAACCTGCCGAGCACGCCGGAGCCACCTGCTCGACTCGCCGGAACCACCTACCTGACATGCCCAAATCACCAGCCGGGTATGCCAGAACCACTTGGCGGACACTCCGGAATCATCTGCTGGACATGCCGGAACCAGCTCTCAGACACACCAGAACCACGTGCCGGAGACGCCGGAAGCACCTGCCGAGCATGCCGGAGCCACCTGCTCGACTCGCCAGAAACACCTGCCGCACACGCCAAAATCACCTGCCGGGTACGCCAGAACCACCTGGCGGACACTCCGAAATCACCTGTCGCGCATGCCGGAACCACCTCTCAGACGTGCCGGAAGCACGTGCCGGACACGCCGGAATCACCTACCGGACAGACCGGAACCACCTGACGAGCACGCCGGAGCCACCTGTTCGACTCGCTGGAACCACCTGCCGGACAGGCCAATATCAACTGCTGGCTATGCCAGAACCACCTGGGGACGGTCCGGAATCACCTGCCAGCCATGGCGGAACCACCTCTCAGACGTACCAGAACCACCGGCCGGAGAAGCTGGAAACACGTCCTGGACAGTCTGGAACCACCTGCCGGCCAAGCCTGAACCACCTGCCAAGCACAACGGAACAACCTGCCAGACACGCCAAAATCACCTGCGTGTTATGCCAGAACCACTTGGAGGACTCTCTGGGATGACCTGCCGGGCATGCCGGAACCACCTCTCAGACGTGCCAGAACCATGTGGCGGACAGTCCGGAATCACCTGTTGGGCATGCACAACCACCTCTGAGACGTACCAGAACCACATGCCGTGCAGGCTGGAACCACCTACCGGACAGACCGGAATCACCTTTCGGGCATGCCGGAACCACCTGTCAGATGTGCCAGAAACACGTGCCGGAGACGCCGGAAGCACCTGCCAAGCACGTTGGAACCACCTGCTCAACTCGCCTGAACCACCTGCCGGACATGCCAAAATCACCTGCCGACTATGCCAGAACCACTTGGCGAACACTCCGGAATCACTTGCCGGGCATGCAGGAACCACCTATCAGACATGCCAGAACCCTGTGCCAATGACCCCGGAAGCACCAGCCGAGCACGCCGGAACCACCTGCTCGACTCGCCAGAACCACCTGCCGATCACGCAAAAAACACCTGCCGGCTACGCCACAACCAGTTGGTGAACACTTTGGAATCACCTACCAGGCTTGCTGGAACCACCTGCCAGTCATGCCAAAATCACCTGCCAACTACGCCAGAACCGCTTGGCGGACACTGCGGAAACACCTGTCGGGCCGGCTGGAACCACATCTCAGACGTGCCAGAAACGTGTTCATGAGATGCTGGAACCACACCCCGAGCAGACGGATACCACCTGCCAGAACCGCCTGAACCACCTGCCGAGCACGCCGGAACCACCTGCTCGACTCACCCGTACCACCTCCCTGACACGCCAAAATCACCTGCTGGGTATGCCAGAACCACTTGGCGGACACTCCGGAATCATCTGCCGGACATGCCGGAACCAGCTCCCAGACACACCAGAACCAAGTGCCGGAGACGCCGGAAGCACCTGCCGAGCATGCCGGAGCCACCTGCTCCACTCGCCAGAAACACCTGCCGGACACGCCAAAATCACCTGCCGGGTATGCCAGAACCACCTGGCGGACACTACGGAATCACCTGCCGCGCATGCCGGAAGCACGTGCCAGACACGCCGGAAACACCTACTGGACAGACCGGAACCACCTGCCAAGAACACCGGAGCCACCTGTTCGACTCGCTGGAACCACCTGCCGGACAGGCCAATATCAACTGCTGGCTATGCCAGAACCACCTGGGGGACAGTCCGGGATCACCTGCCAGCCATGGCAGAACCACCTCTCAGACGTACCTGAACCACCTGCCGGAGAAGCTGGAAACACGTCCTGGACAGACTGGAACCACGTGACGGCCATGCCTGAACCACCTGCCGAGCACGGCGGAACCACCTGCCAGACACACCAAAATCACCTGCGGGCTACGCCAGAACCACTTGGACGACTCTCCGAAATGACCTGCCGGGCATGTTGGAACCACCTCTCAGACGTGCCAGAAGCACGTGGCGGACAGTCCGGAATCACCTGTTGGGCATACGCAACCACCTCTGACACGTACCAGAACCACGTGCCGTGCACGCCGGAACCACCTACCGGACAGACCGGAATCAACTTTTGGGCATGCTGGAACCACCAGTCAGATGTGCCAGAAACACGTGCCGGAGACGCCGGAAGCACCTGCCGAGCACGTCGCAACCACCTGCTCAACTCGCCTGAACCACCTGCCGGACACGCCAAAATCACCTGCCCGCTACACCAGCACCACTTCGGGGACAAGCCGGAATCACGTGAGGGGCATGCCGGCACAGCCTCTCAGACTGAACCTCGTGCCGGACACCACAGAACCACCTGCCGGACAGACCGGAACCACCTGCCGGACACGCCGGAACCACCGGCTCGACCCGCCGGAACGACCGCTGGACATGCAAACTCACCTGCCGGCTACGCCGGAAACACTTGGCGAACACTCCGGAATCACCTGCCGGGCATGCCGGAACCACCTCTCAGATATGCCAGAACCACGTGCCAATGACCCCGGAAGCACCTGCCGAGCACGCCGGAACCACCTGCTCGACTCGCCAGAACCACCTGCCGGACACGCAAAAATCACCTGCCGGCTAGGCCACAACCAGTTGGGGAACACTTCGGAATCACCTGCCGGGCTTGCTGGAACCACCTGCCGGTCATGCCAAAATCACCTGCCAACTACGCCAGTACCACTTGGCGGACACTGTGGAAACACCTGTCGGGCCGGCCGGAACCACATCTCAGACGTGCCAGAACCATGTGCATGAGATGCTGGAACCACACCCCGAACAGACGCAAAACACCTGCCAGACCCGTCTGAACAACCTGCCGAGCACGCCGGAGCCACCTGCTCGACTCGCCGGAACCACCTACCTGACATGCCCAAATCACCAGCCGGGTATGCCAGAACCACTTGGCGGACACTCCGGAATCATCTGCTGGACATGCCGGAACCAGCTCTCAGACACACCAGAACCACGTGCCGGAGACGCCGGAAGCACCTGCCGAGCATGCCGGAGCCACCTGCTCGACTCGCCAGAAACACCTGCCGCACACGCCAAAATCACCTGCCGGGTACGCCAGAACCACCTGGCGGACACTCCGAAATCACCTGTCGCGCATGCCGGAACCACCTCTCAGACGTGCCGGAAGCACGTGCCGGACACGCCGGAATCACCTACCGGACAGACCGGAACCACCTGACGAGCACGCCGGAGCCACCTGTTCGACTCGCTGGAACCACCTGCCGGACAGGCCAATATCAACTGCTGGCTATGCCAGAACCACCTAGGGGATGGTCCGGAATCACCTGCCAGCCATGGCGGAACCACATCTCAGACGTACCAGAACCACCTGCCGGAGAAGCTGGAAACACGTCCTGGACAGTCTGGAACCACCTGCCGGCCAAGCCTGAACCACCTGCCAAGCACAACGGAACAACCTGCCAGACACGCCAAAATCACCTGCGTGTTATGCCAGAACCACTTGGAGGACTCTCTGGGATGACCTGCCGGGCATGCCGGAACCACCTCTCAGACGTGCCAGAACCATGTGGCGGACAGTCCGGAATCACCTGTTGGGCATGCGCAACCACCTCTGAGACGTACCAGAACCACATGCCGTGCAGGCTGGAACCACCTACCGGACAGACCGGAATCACCTTTCGGGCATGCCGGAACCACCTGTCAGATGTGCCAGAAACACGTGCCGGAGACGCCGGAAGCACCTGCCAAGCACGTTGGAACCACCTGCTCAACTCGCCTGAACCACCTGCCGGACATGCCAAAATCACCTGCCGACTATGCCAGAACCACTTGGCGAACACTCCGGAATCACTTGCCGGGCATGCAGGAACCACCTATCAGACATGCCAGAACCCTGTGCCAATGACCCCGGAAGCACCAGCCGAGCACGCCGGAACCACCTGCTCGACTCGCCAGAACCACCTGCCGATCACGCAAAAAACACCTGCCGGCTACGCCACAACCAGTTGGTGAACACTTTGGAATCACCTACCAGGCTTGCTGGAACCACCTGCCAGTCATGCCAAAATCACCTGCCAACTACGCCAGAACCGCTTGGCGGACACTGCGGAAACACCTGTCGGGCCGGCTGGAACCACATCTCAGACGTGCCAGAAACGTGTTCATGAGATGCTGGAACCACACCCCGAGCAGACGGATACCACCTGCCAGAACCGCCTGAACCACCTGCCGAGCACGCCGGAACCACCTGCTCGACTCACCCGTACCACCTCCCTGACACGCCAAAATCACCTGCTGGGTATGCCAGAACCACTTGGCGGACACTCCGGAATCATCTGCCGGACATGCCGGAACCAGCTCCCAGACACACCAGAACCAAGTGCCGGAGACGCCGGAAGCACCTGCCGAGCATGCCGGAGCCACCTGCTCCACTCGCCAGAAACACCTGCCGGACACGCCAAAATCACCTGCCGGGTATGCCAGAACCACCTGGCGGACACTACGGAATCACCTGCCGCGCATGCCGGAAGCACGTGCCAGACACGCCGGAAACACCTACTGGACAGACCGGAACCACCTGCCAAGAACACCGGAGCCACCTGTTCGACTCGCTGGAACCACCTGCCGGACAGGCCAATATCAACTGCTGGCTATGCCAGAACCACCTGGGGGACAGTCCGGGATCACCTGCCAGCCATGGCAGAACCACCTCTCAGACGTACCTGAACCACCTGCCGGAGAAGCTGGAAACACGTCCTGGACAGACTGGAACCACGTGACGGCCATGCCTGAACCACCTGCCGAGCACGGCGGAACCACCTGCCAGACACACCAAAATCACCTGCGGGCTACGCCAGAACCACTTGGACGACTCTCCGAAATGACCTGCCGGGCATGTTGGAACCACCTCTCAGACGTGCCAGAAGCACGTGGCGGACAGTCCGGAATCACCTGTTGGGCATACGCAACCACCTCTGACACGTACCAGAACCACGTGCCGTGCACGCCGGAACCACCTACCGGACAGACCGGAATCAACTTTTGGGCATGCTGGAACCACCAGTCAGATGTGCCAGAAACACGTGCCGGAGACGCCGGAAGCACCTGCCGAGCACGTCGCAACCACCTGCTCAACTCGCCTGAACCACCTGCCGGACACGCCAAAATCACCTGCCCGCTACACCAGCACCACTTCGGGGACAAGCCGGAATCACGTGAGGGGCATGCCGGCACAGCCTCTCAGACTGAACCTCGTGCCGGACACCACAGAACCACCTGCCGGACAGACCGGAACCACCTGCCGGACACGCCGGAACCACCGGCTCGACCCGCCGGAACGACCGCTGGACATGCAAACTCACCTGCCGGCTACGCCGGAAACACTTGGTGAACACTCCGGAATCACCTGCCGGGCATGCCGGAACCACCTCTCAGATATGCCAGAACCACGTGCCAATGACCCCGGAAGCACCTGCCGAGCACGCCGGAACCACCTGCTCGACTCGCCAGAACCACCTGCCGGACACGCAAAAATCACCTGCCGGCTAGGCCACAACCAGTTGGGGAACACTTCGGAATCACCTGCCGGGCTTGCTGGAACCACCTGCCGGTCATGCCAAAATCACCTGCCAACTACGCCAGTACCACTTGGCGGACACTGTGGAAACACCTGTCGGGCCGGCCGGAACCACATCTCAGACGTGCCAGAACCATGTGCATGAGATGCTGGAACCACACCCCGAACAGACGGAAAACACCTGCCAGACCCGTCTGAACAACCTGCCGAGCACGCCGGAGCCACCTGCTCGACTCGCCGGAACCACCTACCTGACATGCCCAAATCACCAGCCGGGTATGCCAGAACCACTTGGCGGACACTCCGGAATCATCTGCTGGACATGCCGGAACCAGCTCTCAGACACACCAGAACCACGTGCCGGAGACGCCGGAAGCACCTGCCGAGCATGCCGGAGCCACCTGCTCGACTCGCCAGAAACACCTGCCGCACACGCCAAAATCACCTGCCGGGTACGCCAGAACCACCTGGCGGACACTCCGAAATCACCTGTCGCGCATGCCGGAACCACCTCTCAGACGTGCCGGAAGCACGTGCCGGACACGCCGGAATCACCTACCGGACAGACCGGAACCACCTGACGAGCACGCCGGAGCCACCTGTTCGACTCGCTGGAACCACCTGCCGGACAGGCCAATATCAACTGCTGGCTATGCCAGAACCACCTAGGGGATGGTCCGGAATCACCTGCCAGCCATGGCGGAACCACCTCTCAGACGTACCAGAACCACCTGCCGGAGAAGCTGGAAACACGTCCTGGACAGTCTGGAACCACCTGCCGGCCAAGCCTGAACCACCTGCCAAGCACAACGGAACAACCTGCCAGACACGCCAAAATCACCTGCGTGTTATGCCAGAACCACTTGGAGGACTCTCTGGGATGACCTGCCGGGCATGCCGGAACCACCTCTCAGACGTGCCAGAACCATGTGGCGGACAGTCCGGAATCACCTGTTGGGCATGCACAACCACCTCTGAGACGTACCAGAACCACATGCCGTGCAGGCTGGAACCACCTACCGGACAGACCGGAATCACCTTTCGGGCATGCCGGAACCACCTGTCAGATGTGCCAGAAACACGTGCCGGAGACGCCGGAAGCACCTGCCAAGCACGTTGGAACCACCTGCTCAACTCGCCTGAACCACCTGCCGGACATGCCAAAATCACCTGCCGACTATGCCAGAACCACTTGGCGAACACTCCGGAATCACTTGCCGGGCATGCAGGAACCACCTATCAGACATGCCAGAACCCTGTGCCAATGACCCCGGAAGCACCAGCCGAGCACGCCGGAACCACCTGCTCGACTCGCCAGAACCACCTGCCGATCACGCAAAAAACACCTGCCGGCTACGCCACAACCAGTTGGTGAACACTTTGGAATCACCTACCAGGCTTGCTGGAACCACCTGCCAGTCATGCCAAAATCACCTGCCAACTACGCCAGAACCGCTTGGCGGACACTGCGGAAACACCTGTCGGGCCGGCTGGAACCACATCTCAGACGTGCCAGAAACGTGTTCATGAGATGCTGGAACCACACCCCGAGCAGACGGATACCACCTGCCAGAACCGCCTGAACCACCTGCCGAGCACGCCGGAACCACCTGCTCGACTCACCCGTACCACCTCCCTGACACGCCAAAATCACCTGCTGGGTATGCCAGAACCACTTGGCGGACACTCCGGAATCATCTGCCGGACATGCCGGAACCAGCTCCCAGACACACCAGAACCAAGTGCCGGAGACGCCGGAAGCACCTGCCGAGCATGCCGGAGCCACCTGCTCCACTCGCCAGAAACACCTGCCGGACACGCCAAAATCACCTGCCGGGTATGCCAGAACCACCTGGCGGACACTACGGAATCACCTGCCGCGCATGCCGGAAGCACGTGCCAGACACGCCGGAAACACCTACTGGACAGACCGGAACCACCTGCCAAGAACACCGGAGCCACCTGTTCGACTCGCTGGAACCACCTGCCGGACAGGCCAATATCAACTGCTGGCTATGCCAGAACCACCTGGGGGACAGTCCGGGATCACCTGCCAGCCATGGCAGAACCACCTCTCAGACGTACCTGAACCACCTGCCGGAGAAGCTGGAAACACGTCCTGGACAGACTGGAACCACGTGACGGCCATGCCTGAACCACCTGCCGAGCACGGCGGAACCACCTGCCAGACACACCAAAATCACCTGCGGGCTACGCCAGAACCACTTGGACGACTCTCCGAAATGACCTGCCGGGCATGTTGGAACCACCTCTCAGACGTGCCAGAAGCACGTGGCGGACAGTCCGGAATCACCTGTTGGGCATACGCAACCACCTCTGACACGTACCAGAACCACGTGCCGTGCACGCCGGAACCACCTACCGGACAGACCGGAATCAACTTTTGGGCATGCCGGAACCACCTGTCAGATGTGCCAGAAACACGTGCCGGAGACGCCGGAAGCACCTGCCGAGCACGTCGCAACCACCTGCTCAACTCGCCTGAACCACCTGCCGGACACGCCAAAATCACCTGCCCGCTACACCAGCACCACTTCGGGGACAAGCCGGAATCACGTGAGGGGCATGCCGGCACAGCCTCTCAGACTGAACCTCGTGCCGGACACCACAGAACCACCTGCCGGACAGACCGGAACCACCTGCTGGACACGCCGGAACCACCGGCTCGACCCGCCGGAACGACTGCTGGACATGCAAACTCACCTGCCGGCAATGCCGGAAACACTTGGCGAACACTCCGGAATCACCTGCCGGGCATGCCGGAACCACCTCTCAGATATGCCAGAACCACGTGCCAATGACCCCGGAAGCACCTGCCGAGCACGCCGGAACCACCTGCTCGACTCGCCAGAACCACCTGCCGGACACGCAAAAATCACCTGCCGGCTAGGCCACAACCAGTTGGGGAACACTTCGGAATCACCTGCCGGGCTTGCTGGAACCACCTGCCGGTCATGCCAAAATCACCTGCCAACTACGCCAGTACCACTTGGCGGACACTGTGGAAACACCTGTCGGGCCGGCCGGAACCACATCTCAGACGTGCCAGAACCATCTGCATGAGATGCTGGAACCACACCCCGAACAGACGGAAAACACCTGCCAGACCCGTCTGAACAACCTGCCGAGCACGCCGGAGCCACCTGCTCGACTCGCCGGAACCACCTACCTGACATGCCCAAATCACCAGCCGGGTATGCCAGAACCACTTGGCGGACACTCCGGAATCATCTGCCGGACATGCCGGAACCAGCTCCCAGACACACCAGAACCAAGTGCCGGAGACGCCGGAAGCACCTGCCGAGCATGCCGGAGCCACCTGCTCGACTCGCCAGAAACACCTGCCGGACACGCCAAAATCACCTGCCGGGTATGCCAGAACCACCTGGCGGACACTACGGAATCACCTGCCGCGCATGCCGGAACCACCTCTCAGACGTGCCGGAAGCACGTGCCAGACACGCCGGAAACACCTACCGGACAGACCGGAACCACCTGCCAAGAACGCCGGAGCCACCTGTTCGACTCGCTGGAACCACCTGCCGGACAGGCCAATATCAACTGCTGGCTATGCCAGAACCACCTGGGGGACGGTCCGGGATCACCTGCCAGCCATGGCGGAACCACCTCTCAGACGTACCTGAACCACCTGCCGGAGAAGCTGGAAACACGTCCTGGACAGCCTGGAACCACGTGACGGCCATGCCTGAACCACCTGCCGAGCACGGCGGAACCACCTGCCGGACACACCAAAATCACCTGCGGGCTACGCCAGAACCACTTGGACGACTCTCCGAAATGACCTGCCGGGCATGTTGGAACCACCTCTCAGACGTGCCAGAAGCACGTGGCGGACAGTCCGGAATCACCTGTTGGGCATACGCAACCACCTCTGACACGTACCAGAACCACGTGCCGTGCACGCCGGAAACACCTACCGGACAGACCGGAATCCACTTTTGGGCATGCCGGAACCACCAGTCAGATGTGCCAGAAACACGTGCCGGAGACGCCGGAAGCACCTGCCGAGCACGTCGCAACCACCTGCTCAACTCGCCTGAACCACCTGCCGGACACGCCAAAATCACCTGCCCGCTACACCAGCACCACTTCGGGGACAAGCCGGAATCACGTGAGGGGCATGCCGGCACAGCCTCTCAGACTGAACCTCGTGCCGGACACCACAGTACCACCTGCCGGACAGACCGGAACCACCTGCCGGACACGCCGGAACCACCGGCTCGACCCGCCGGAACGACCGCTGGACATGCAAACTCACCTGCCGGCTACGCCGGAAACACTTGGCGAGCACTCCGGAATCACCTGCCGGGCATGCCGGAACCACCTCTCAGATATGCCAGAACCACGTGCCAATGACCCCGGAAGCACCTGCCGAGCACGCCGGAACCACCTGTTCGACTCGCCAGAACCACCTGCCGGACACGCAGAAAGCACCTACCGGCTACGCCACAACCAGTTGGGGAACACTTCGGAATCACCTGCCGGGCGTGCTGGAACCACCTGCCGGTCACGCCAAAATCACATGCCAAGTATGCCAGTACCACTTGGCGGACACTGTGGAAACACCTGTCGGGCCGGCCGGAACCACATCTCAGACGTGCCAGAACCATGTGCATGAGATGCTGGAACCACACCCCGAACAGACGCAAAACACCTGCCAGACCCGTCTGAACAACCTGCCGAGCACGCCGGAGCCACCTGCTCGACTCGCCGGAACCACCTACCTGACATGCCCAAATCACCTGCTGGGTATGCCAGAACCACTTGACGGACACTCCGGAATCATCTGCCGGACATGCCGGAACCAGCTCTCAGACACACCAGAACCACGTGCCGGAGACGCCGGAAGCACCTGCCGAGCATGCCGGAGCCACCTGCTCGACTCGCCAGAAACACCTGCCGGACACGCCAAAATCACCTGCCGGGTACGCCAGAACCACCTGGCGGACACTCCGAAATCACCTGTCGCGCATGCCGGAACCACCTCTCAGACGTGCCGGAAGCACGTGCCGGACACGCCGGAATCACCTACCGGACAGACCGGAACCACCTACCGAGCACGCCGGAGCCACCTGTTCGACTCGCTGGAACCACCTGACGGACAGGCCAATATCAACTGCTGGCTATGCCAGAACCACCTGGGGGACGGTCCGGAATCACCTGCCAGCCCTGGCGGAACCACATCTCAGACGTACCAGAACCACCTGCCGGAGAAGCTGGAAACACGTCCTGGACAGTCTGGAACCACCTGCCGGCCAAGCCTGAACCACCTGCCAAGCACAACGGAACAACCTGCCAGACACGCCAAAATCACCTGCGTGTTATGCCAGAACCACTTGGAGGACTCTCTGGGATGACCTGCCGGGCATGCCGGAACCACCTCTCAGACGTGCCAGAACCATGTGGCGGACAGTCCGGAATCACCTGTTGGGCATGCGCAACCACCTCTGAGACGTACCAGAACCACATGCCGTGCAGGCTGGAACCACCTACCGGACAGACCGGAATCACCTTTCGGGCATGCCGGAACCACCTGTCAGATGTGCCAGAAACACGTGCCGGAGACGCCGGAAGCACCTGCCAAGCACGTTGGAACCACCTGCTCAACTCGCCTGAACCACCTGCCGGACATGCCAAAATCACCTGCCGACTATGCCAGAACCACTTGGCGAACACTCCGGAATCACTTGCCGGGCATGCAGGAACCACCTCTCAGACATGCCAGAACCCCGTGCCAATGACCCCAGAAGCACCAGCCGAGCACGCCGGAACCACCTGCTCGACTCGCCAGAACCAAATGCCGATCACGCAAAAATCACCTGCCGGCTACGCCACAACCAGTTGGTGAACACTTTGGAATCACCTGCCAGGCTTGCTGGAACCACCTGCCGGTCATGCCAAAATCACCTGCCAACTACGCCAGAACCGCTTGGCGGACACTGCGGAAACACCTGTCGGGCCGGCTGGAACCACATCTGAGACGTGCCAGAAACGTGTTCATGAGTGCTGGAACCACATCCCGAACAGACGGATACCACCTGACAGAACCGCCTGAACCACCTGCCGAGCACGCCGGAACCACCTGCTCGACTCACCGGTACCACCTCCCTGACACGCCAAAATCACCTGCCGGGTACGCCAGAACCACCTGGCGGACACTCCGAAATCACCTGTCGCGCATGCCGGAACCACCTCTCAGACGTGCCGGAAGCACGTGCCGGACACGCCGGAATCATCTACCGGACAGACCGGAACCACCTGCCGAGCACGCCGGAGCCCCCTGTTCGACTCGCTGGAACCACCTGCCGGACAGGCCAATATCAACTGCTGGCTGTGCCAGAACCACCTGGGGGACGGTCCATAATCACCTGCCAGCCATGGCGGAACCACCTCTGAGACGTACCAGAACCACCTGCCGGAGAAGCTGGAAACACGTCCTGGACAGTCTGGAACCACCTGCCGGCCAAGCCTGAACCACCTGCCAAGCACAACGGAACAACCTGCCAGACACGCCAAAATCACCTGCGTGTTATGCCAGAACCACCTGGAGGACTCTCTGGGATGACCTGCCGGGAATGCCGGAACCACCTCTCAGACGTGCCAGAACCATGTGGCGGACAGTCCGGAATCACCTGTTGGGCATGCGCAACCACCTCTGAGACGTACCAGAACCACATGCCGTGCAGGCTGGAACCACCTACCGGACAGACCGGAATCACCTTTCGGGCATGCCGGAACCACCTGTCAGATGTGCCAGAAACACGTGCCGGAGACGCCGGAAGCACCTGCCAAGCACGTTGGAACCACCTGCTCAACTCGCCTGAACCACCTGCCGGACATGCCAAAATCACCTGCCGACTATGCCAGAACCACTTGGCGAACACTCCGGAATCACTTGTCGGGCATGCAGGAACCACCTCTCAGACATGCCAGAAACCCGTGCCAATGGCCCCGGAAGCACAAGCCGAGCACGCCGGAACCACCTGCTCGACTCGCCAGAACCACCTGCCGATCACGCAAAAATCACCTGCCGGCTACGCCACAACCAGTTGGTGAACACTTTGGAATCACCTGCCAGGCTTGCTGGAACCACCTGCCAGTCATGCCAAAATCACCTGCCAACTACGCCAGAACCGCTTGGCGGACACTGCGGAAACACCTGTCGGGCCGGCTGGAACCACATCTCAGACGTGCCAGAAACGTGTTCATGAGATGCTGGAACCACACCCCGAACAGACGGATACCACCTGCCAGAACCGCCTGAACCACCTGCCGAGCACGCCGGAACCACCTGCTCGACTCACCGGTACCACCTCTCTGACACGCCAAAATCACCTGCTGGGTATGCCAGAACCACTTGGCGGACACTCCGGAGTCATCTGCCGGACATGCCGGAACCAGCTCTCAGACACACCAGAACCAAGTGCCGGAGACGCCGGAAGCACCTGCCGAGCATGCCGGAGCCACCTGCTCGACTCGCCAGAAACACCTGCCGGACACGCCAAAATCACCTGCCGGGTATGCCACAACCACCTGGCGGACACTACGGAATCACCTGCCGCGCATGCCGGAAGCACGTGCCAGACACGCCGCAAACACCTACCGGACAGACCGGAACCACCTGCCAAGAACGCCGGAGCCACCTGTACGACTCGCTGGAACCACCTGCCGGACAGGCCAATATCAACTGCTGGCTATGCCAGAACCACCTGGGGTACAGTCCGGGATCACCTGCCAGCCATGGCAGAACCACCTCTCAGACGTACCAGAACCACCTGCCGGAGAAGCTGGAAACACGTCCTGGACAGACTGGAAACACGTGACGGCCATGCCTGAACCACCTGCCGAGCACGGCGGAACCACCTGCCGGACACGCCAAAATCACCTGCGGGCTACGCCAGAACCACTTGGACGACTCTCCGAAATGACCTGCCGGGCATGTTGGAACCACCTCTCAGACGTGCCAGAAGCACGTGGCGGACAGTCCGGAATCACCTGTTGGGCATACGCAACCACCTCTGACACGTACCAGAACCACGTGCCGTGCACGCCGGAACCACCTACCGGACAGACCGGAATCAACTTTTGGGCATGCTGGAACCACCAGTCAGATGTGCCAGAAACACGTGCCGGAGACGCCGGAAGCACCTGCCGAGCACGTCGCAACCACCTGCTCAACTCGCCTGAACCACCTGCCGGACACGCCAAAATCACCTGCCCGCTACACCAGCACCACTTCGGGGACAAGCCGGAATCACGTGAGGGGCATGCCGGCACAGCCTCTCAGACTGAACCTCGTGCCGGACACCACAGAACCACCTGCCGGACAGACCGGAACCACCTGCCGGACACGCCGGAACCACCGGCTCGACCCGCCGGAACGACCGCTGGACATGCAAACTCACCTGCCGGCTACGCCGGAAACACTTGGTGAACACTCCGGAATCACCTGCCGGGCATGCCGGAACCACCTCTCAGATATGCCAGAACCACGTGCCAATGACCCCGGAAGCACCTGCCGAGCACGCCGGAACCACCTGCTCGACTCGCCAGAACCACCTGCCGGACACGCAAAAATCACCTGCCGGCTAGGCCACAACCAGTTGGGGAACACTTCGGAATCACCTGCCGGGCTTGCTGGAACCACCTGCCGGTCATGCCAAAATCACCTGCCAACTACGCCAGTACCACTTGGCGGACACTGTGGAAACACCTGTCGGGCCGGCCGGAACCACATCTCAGACGTGCCAGAACCATGTGCATGAGATGCTGGAACCACACCCCGAACAGACGGAAAACACCTGCCAGACCCGTCTGAACAACCTGCCGAGCACGCCGGAGCCACCTGCTCGACTCGCCGGAACCACCTACCTGACATGCCCAAATCACCAGCCGGGTATGCCAGAACCACTTGGCGGACACTCCGGAATCATCTGCTGGACATGCCGGAACCAGCTCTCAGACACACCAGAACCACGTGCCGGAGACGCCGGAAGCACCTGCCGAGCATGCCGGAGCCACCTGCTCGACTCGCCAGAAACACCTGCCGCACACGCCAAAATCACCTGCCGGGTACGCCAGAACCACCTGGCGGACACTCCGAAATCACCTGTCGCGCATGCCGGAACCACCTCTCAGACGTGCCGGAAGCACGTGCCGGACACGCCGGAATCACCTACCGGACAGACCGGAACCACCTGACGAGCACGCCGGAGCCACCTGTTCGACTCGCTGGAACCACCTGCCGGACAGGCCAATATCAACTGCTGGCTATGCCAGAACCACCTAGGGGATGGTCCGGAATCACCTGCCAGCCATGGCGGAACCACCTCTCAGACGTACCAGAACCACCTGCCGGAGAAGCTGGAAACACGTCCTGGACAGTCTGGAACCACCTGCCGGCCAAGCCTGAACCACCTGCCAAGCACAACGGAACAACCTGCCAGACACGCCAAAATCACCTGCGTGTTATGCCAGAACCACTTGGAGGACTCTCTGGGATGACCTGCCGGGCATGCCGGAACCACCTCTCAGACGTGCCAGAACCATGTGGCGGACAGTCCGGAATCACCTGTTGGGCATGCACAACCACCTCTGAGACGTACCAGAACCACATGCCGTGCAGGCTGGAACCACCTACCGGACAGACCGGAATCACCTTTCGGGCATGCCGGAACCACCTGTCAGATGTGCCAGAAACACGTGCCGGAGACGCCGGAAGCACCTGCCAAGCACGTTGGAACCACCTGCTCAACTCGCCTGAACCACCTGCCGGACATGCCAAAATCACCTGCCGACTATGCCAGAACCACTTGGCGAACACTCCGGAATCACTTGCCGGGCATGCAGGAACCACCTATCAGACATGCCAGAACCCTGTGCCAATGACCCCGGAAGCACCAGCCGAGCACGCCGGAACCACCTGCTCGACTCGCCAGAACCACCTGCCGATCACGCAAAAAACACCTGCCGGCTACGCCACAACCAGTTGGTGAACACTTTGGAATCACCTACCAGGCTTGCTGGAACCACCTGCCAGTCATGCCAAAATCACCTGCCAACTACGCCAGAACCGCTTGGCGGACACTGCGGAAACACCTGTCGGGCCGGCTGGAACCACATCTCAGACGTGCCAGAAACGTGTTCATGAGATGCTGGAACCACACCCCGAGCAGACGGATACCACCTGCCAGAACCGCCTGAACCACCTGCCGAGCACGCCGGAACCACCTGCTCGACTCACCCGTACCACCTCCCTGACACGCCAAAATCACCTGCTGGGTATGCCAGAACCACTTGGCGGACACTCCGGAATCATCTGCCGGACATGCCGGAACCAGCTCCCAGACACACCAGAACCAAGTGCCGGAGACGCCGGAAGCACCTGCCGAGCATGCCGGAGCCACCTGCTCCACTCGCCAGAAACACCTGCCGGACACGCCAAAATCACCTGCCGGGTATGCCAGAACCACCTGGCGGACACTACGGAATCACCTGCCGCGCATGCCGGAAGCACGTGCCAGACACGCCGGAAACACCTACTGGACAGACCGGAACCACCTGCCAAGAACACCGGAGCCACCTGTTCGACTCGCTGGAACCACCTGCCGGACAGGCCAATATCAACTGCTGGCTATGCCAGAACCACCTGGGGGACAGTCCGGGATCACCTGCCAGCCATGGCAGAACCACCTCTCAGACGTACCTGAACCACCTGCCGGAGAAGCTGGAAACACGTCCTGGACAGACTGGAACCACGTGACGGCCATGCCTGAACCACCTGCCGAGCACGGCGGAACCACCTGCCAGACACACCAAAATCACCTGCGGGCTACGCCAGAACCACTTGGACGACTCTCCGAAATGACCTGCCGGGCATGTTGGAACCACCTCTCAGACGTGCCAGAAGCACGTGGCGGACAGTCCGGAATCACCTGTTGGGCATACGCAACCACCTCTGACACGTACCAGAACCACGTGCCGTGCACGCCGGAACCACCTACCGGACAGACCGGAATCAACTTTTGGGCATGCCGGAACCACCTGTCAGATGTGCCAGAAACACGTGCCGGAGACGCCGGAAGCACCTGCCGAGCACGTCGCAACCACCTGCTCAACTCGCCTGAACCACCTGCCGGACACGCCAAAATCACCTGCCCGCTACACCAGCACCACTTCGGGGACAAGCCGGAATCACGTGAGGGGCATGCCGGCACAGCCTCTCAGACTGAACCTCGTGCCGGACACCACAGAACCACCTGCCGGACAGACCGGAACCACCTGCTGGACACGCCGGAACCACCGGCTCGACCCGCCGGAACGACTGCTGGACATGCAAACTCACCTGCCGGCAATGCCGGAAACACTTGGCGAACACTCCGGAATCACCTGCCGGGCATGCCGGAACCACCTCTCAGATATGCCAGAACCACGTGCCAATGACCCCGGAAGCACCTGCCGAGCACGCCGGAACCACCTGCTCGACTCGCCAGAACCACCTGCCAGACACGCAAAAATCACCTGCCGGCTAGGCCACAACCAGTTGGGGAACACTTCGGAATCACCTGCCGGGCTTGCTGGAACCACCTGCCGGTCATGCCAAAATCACCTGCCAACTACGCCAGTACCACTTGGCGGACACTGTGGAAACACCTGTCGGGCCGGCCGGAACCACATCTCAGACGTGCCAGAACCATCTGCATGAGATGCTGGAACCACACCCCGAACAGACGGAAAACACCTGCCAGACCCGTCTGAACAACCTGCCGAGCACGCCGGAGCCACCTGCTCGACTCGCCGGAACCACCTACCTGACATGCCCAAATCACCAGCCGGGTATGCCAGAACCACTTGGCGGACACTCCGGAATCATCTGCCGGACATGCCGGAACCAGCTCTCAGACACACCAGAACCAAGTGCCGGAGACGCCGGAAGCACCTGCCGAGCATGCCGGAGCCACCTGCTCGACTCGCCAGAAACACCTGCCGGACACGCCAAAATCACCTGCCGGGTATGCCAGAACCACCTGGCGGACACTACGGAATCACCTGCCGCGCATGCCGGAACCACCTCTCAGACGTGCCGGAAGCACGTGCCAGACACGCCGGAAACACCTACCGGACAGACCGGAACCACCTGCCAAGAACGCCGGAGCCACCTGTTCGACTCGCTGGAACCACCTGCCGGACAGGCCAATATCAACTGCTGGCTATGCCAGAACCACCTGGGGGACGGTCCGGGATCACCTGCCAGCCATGGCGGAACCACCTCTCAGACGTACCTGAACCACCTGCCGGAGAAGCTGGAAACACGTCCTGGACAGCCTGGAACCACGTGACGGCCATGCCTGAACCACCTGCCGAGCACGGCGGAACCACCTGCCGGACACACCAAAATCACCTGCGGGCTACGCCAGAACCACTTGGACGACTCTCCGAAATGACCTGCCGGGCATGTTGGAACCACCTCTCAGACGTGCCAGAAGCACGTGGCGGACAGTCCGGAATCACCTGTTGGGCATACGCAACCACCTCTGACACGTACCAGAACCACGTGCCGTGCACGCCGGAAACACCTACCGGACAGACCGGAATCAACTTTTGGGCATGCCGGAACCACCAGTCAGATGTGCCAGAAACACGTGCCGGAGACGCCGGAAGCACCTGCCGAGCACGTCGCAACCACCTGCTCAACTCGCCTGAACCACCTGCCGGACACGCCAAAATCACCTGCCCGCTACACCAGCACCACTTCGGGGACAAGCCGGAATCACGTGAGGGGCATGCCGGCACAGCCTCTCAGACTGAACCTCGTGCCGGACACCACAGTACCACCTGCCGGACAGACCGGAACCACCTGCCGGACACGCCGGAACCACCGGCTCGACCCGCCGGAACGACCGCTGGACATGCAAACTCACCTGCCGGCTACGCCGGAAACACTTGGCGAGCACTCCGGAATCACCTGCCGGGCATGCCGGAACCACCTCTCAGATATGCCAGAACCACGTGCTAATGACCCCGGAAGCACCTGCCGAGCACGCCGGAACCACCTGCTCGACTCGCCAGAACCACCTGCCGGACACGCAAAAATCACCTGCCGGCTAGGCCACAACCAGTTGGGGAACACTTCGGAATCACCTGCCGGGCTTGCTGGAACCACCTGCCGGTCATGCCAAAATCACCTGCCAACTACGCCAGTACCACTTGGCAGACACTGTGGAAACACCTGTCGGGCCGGCCGGAACCAGATCTCAGACGTGCCAGAACCATGTGCATGAGATGCTGGAACCACACCCCGAAGAGCCGGAAAACACCTGCCAGCCCCGTCTGAACAACCTGCCGAGCACGCCGGAGCCACCTGCTCGACTCGCCAGAACCACCTACCTGACATGCCCAAATCACCAGCCGGGTATGCCAGAACCACTTGGCGGACACTCCGGAATCATCTGCTGGACATGCTGGAACCAGCTCTCAGACACACCAGAACCACGTGCCGGAGACGCCGGAAGCACCTGCCGAGCATGCCGGAGCCACCTGCTCGACTCGCCAGAAACACCTGCCGCACACGCCAAAATCACCTGCCGGGTACGCCAGAACCACCTGGCGGACACTCCGAAATCACCTGTCGCTCATGCCGGAACCACCTCTCAGACGTGCCGGAAGCACGTGCCGGACACGCCGGAATCACCTACCGGACAGACCGGAACCACCTGCCGAGCACGCCGGAGCCACCTGTTCGACTCGCTGGAACCACCTGCCGGACAGGCGAATATCAACTGCTGGCTATGCCAGAGCCGCCTGGGGGACAGTCCGGGATCACCTGCCAGCCATGGCGGAACCACCTCTCAGACGTACCAGAACCACCTGCGGGAGAAGCTGGAAACACGTCCTGGACAGACTGGAACCACGTGACGGCCATGCCTGAACCACCTGCCGAGCACGGCGGAACCACCTGCCGGACACGCCAAAATCACCTGCGGGCTACGCCAGAACCACTTGGACGACTCTCCGAAATGACCTGCCGGGCATGTTGGAACCACCTCTCAGACGTGCCAGAAGCACGTGGCGGACAGTCCGGAATCACCTCTTGGGCATACGCAACCACCTCTGAGACATACCAGAACCACGTGCCGTGCACGCCGGAACCACCTACCGGACAGACCGGAATCAACTTTTGGGCATGCCGGAACCACCAGTCAGATGTGCCAGAAACACGTGCCGGAGACGCCGGAAGCACCTGCCGAGCACGTCGCAACCACCTGCTCAACTCGCCTGAACCACCTGCCGGACACGCCAAAATCACCTGCCCGCTACACCAGCACCACTTCGGGGACAAGCCGGAATCACGTGAGGGGCATGCCGGCACAGCCTCTCAGACTTAACCTCGTGCCGGACACCACAGAACCACCTGCCGGACAGACCGGAACCACCTGCCGGACACGCCGGAACCACCGGCTCGACCCGCCGGAACGACCGCTGGACATGCAAACTCACCTGCCGGCTACGCCGGAAACACTTGGCGAACACTCCGGAATCACCTGCCGGGCATGCCGGAACCACCTCTCAGATATGCCAGAACCGTGTGCCAATGACCCCGGAAGCACCTGCCGAGCACGCCGGAACCACCTGCTCGACTCGCCAGAACCACCTGCCGGACACGCAAAAATCACCTGCCGGCTATGCCACAACCAGTTGGGGAACACTTCGGAATCACCTGCCGGGCTTGCTGGAACCACCTGCCGGTCATGCCAAAATCACCTGCCAAGTACGCCAGTACCACTTGGCGGACACTGTGGAAACACCTGTCGGGCCGGCCGGAACCACATCTCAGACGTGCCAGAACCATGTGCATGAGATGCTGGAACCACACCCCGAACAGTCGGAAAACACCTGCCAAACCCGTCTGAACAACCTGCCGAGCACGCCGGAGCCACCTGCTCGACTCGCCGGAACCACCTACCTGACATGCCCAAATCACCAGCCGGGTATGCCAGAACCACTTGGCGGACACTCCGGAATCATCTGCTGGACATGCCGGAACCAGCTCTCAGACACACCAGAACCACGTGCCGGAGACGCCGGAAGCACCTGCCGAGCATGCCGGAGCCACCTGCTCGACTCGCCAGAAACACCTGCCGGACACGCAAAAATCACCTGCCGGGTACGCCAGAACCACCTGGCGGACACTCCGAAATCACCTGTCGCGCATGCCGGAACCACCTCTCAGACGTGCCGGAAGCACGTGCCGGACACGCCGGAATCACCTACCGGACAGACCGGAACCACCTGCCGAGCACGCCGGAGCCCCCTGTTCGACTCGCTGGAACCACCTGCCGGACAGGCCAATATCAACTGCTGGCTGTGCCAGAACCACCTGGGGGACGGTCCATAATCACCTGCCAGCCATGGCGGAACCACCTCTGAGACGTACCAGAACCACCTGCCGGAGAAGCTGGAAACACGTCCTGGACAGTCTGGAACCACCTGCCGGCCAAGCCTGAACCACCTGCCAAGCACAACGGAACAACCTGCCAGACACGCCAAAATCACCTGCGTGTTATGCCAGAACCACCTGGAGGACTCTCTGGGATGACCTGCCGGGAATGCCGGAACCACCTCTCAGACGTGCCAGAACCATGTGGCGGACAGTCCGGAATCACCTGTTGGGCATGCGCAACCACCTCTGAGACGTACCAGAACCACATGCCGTGCAGGCTGGAACCACCTACCGGACAGACCGGAATCACCTTTCGGGCATGCCGGAACCACCTGTCAGATGTGCCAGAAACACGTGCCGGAGACGCCGGAAGCACCTGCCAAGCACGTTGGAACCACCTGCTCAACTCGCCTGAACCACCTGCCGGACATGCCAAAATCACCTGCCGACTATGCCAGAACCACTTGGCGAACACTCCGGAATCACTTGTCGGGCATGCAGGAACCACCTCTCAGACATGCCAGAAACCCGTGCCAATGACCCCGGAAGCACAAGCCGAGCACGCCGGAACCACCTGCTCGACTCGCCAGAACCACCTGCCGATCACGCAAAAATCACCTGCCGGCTACGCCACAACCAGTTGGTGAACACTTTGGAATCACCTGCCAGGCTTGCTGGAACCACCTGCCAGTCATGCCAAAATCACCTGCCAACTACGCCAGAACCGCTTGGCGGACACTGCGGAAACACCTGTCGGGCCGGCTGGAACCACATCTCAGACGTGCCAGAAACGTGTTCATGAGATGCTGGAACCACACCCCGAACAGACGGATACCACCTGCCAGAACCGCCTGAACCACCTGCCGAGCACGCCGGAACCACCTGCTCGACTCACCGGTACCACCTCTCTGACACGCCAAAATCACCTGCTGGGTATGCCAGAACCACTTGGCGGACACTCCGGAGTCATCTGCCGGACATGCCGGAACCAGCTCTCAGACACACCAGAACCAAGTGCCGGAGACGCCGGAAGCACCTGCCGAGCATGCCGGAGCCACCTGCTCGACTCGCCAGAAACACCTGCCGGACACGCCAAAATCACCTGCCGGGTATGCCAGAACCACCTGGCGGACACTACGGAATCACCTGCCGCGCATGCCGGAAGCACGTGCCAGACACGCCGCAAACACCTACCGGACAGACCGGAACCACCTGCCAAGAACGCCGGAGCCACCTGTTCGACTCGCTGGAACCACCTGCCGGACAGGCCAATATCAACTGCTGGCTATGCCAGAACCACCTGGGGTACAGTCCGGGATCACCTGCCAGCCATGGCAGAACCACCTCTCAGACGTACCAGAACCACCTGCCGGAGAAGCTGGAAACACGTCCTGGACAGACTGGAAACACGTGACGGCCATGCCTGAACCACCTGCCGAGCACGGCGGAACCACCTGCCGGACACGCCAAAATCACCTGCGGGCTACGCCAGAACCACTTGGACGACTCTCCGAAATGACCTGCCGGGCATGTTGGAACCACCTCTCAGACGTGCCAGAAGCACGTGGCGGACAGTCCGGAATCACCTGTTGGGCATACGCAACCACCTCTGACACGTACCAGAACCACGTGCCGTGCACGCCGGAACCACCTACCGGACAGACCGGAATCCACTTTTGGGCATGCCGGAACCACCAGTCAGATGTGCCAGAAACACGTGCCGGAGACACCGGAAGCACCTGCCGAGCACGTCGCAACCACCTGCTCAACTCGCCTGAAACACCTGCCGGACACGCCAAAATCACCTGCCCGCTACACCAGCACCACTTCGGGGACAAGCCGGAATCACGTGAGGGGCATGCCGGCACAGCCTCTCAGACTGAACCTCGTGCCGGACACCACAGAACCACCTGCCGGACAGACCGGAACCACCTGCCGGACACGCCGGAACCACCGGCTCGACCCGCCGGAACGACCGCTGGACATGCAAACTCACCTGCCGGCTACGCCGGAAACACTTGGCGAACACTCCGGAATCACCTGCCGGGCATGCCGGAACCACCTCTCAGATATGCCAGAACCACGTGCCAATGACCCCGGAAGCACCTGCCGAGCACGCCGGAACCACCTGTTCGACTCGCCAGAACCACCTGCCGGACACGCAGAAAGCACCTACCGGCTACGCCACAACCAGTTGGGGAACACTTCGGAATCACCTGCCGGGCGTGCTGGAACCACCTGCCGGTCACGCCAAAATCACATGCCAAGTACGCCAGTACCACTTGGCGGACACTGTGGAAACACCTGTCGGGCCGGCCGGAACCACATCTCAGACGTGCCAGAACCATGTGCATGAGATGCTGGAACCACACCCCGAACAGACGCAAAACACCTGCCAGACCCGTCTGAACAACCTGCCGAGCACGCCGGAGCCACCTGCTCGACTCGCCGGAACCACCTACCTGACATGCCCAAATCACCTGCTGGGTATGCCAGAACCACTTGACGGACACTCCGGAATCATCTGCCGGACATGCCGGAACCAGCTCTCAGACACACCAGAACCACGTGCCGGAGACGCCGGAAGCACCTGCCGAGCATGCCGGAGCCACCTGCTCGACTCGCCAGAAACACCTGCCGGACACGCCAAAATCACCTGCCGGGTACGCCAGAACCACCTGGCGGACACTCCGAAATCACCTGTCGCGCATGCCGGAACCACCTCTCAGACGTGCCGGAAGCACGTGCCGGACACGCCGGAATCACCTACCGGACAGACCGGAACCACCTACCGAGCACGCCGGAGCCACCTGTTCGACTCGCTGGAACCACCTGACGGACAGGCCAATATCAACTGCTGGCTATGCCAGAACCACCTGGGGGACGGTCCGGAATCACCTGCCAGCCCTGGCGGAACCACATCTCAGACGTACCAGAACCACCTGCCGGAGAAGCTGGAAACACGTCCTGGACAGTCTGGAACCACCTGCCGGCCAAGCCTGAACCACCTGCCAAGCACAACGGAACAACCTGCCAGACACGCCAAAATCACCTGCGTGTTATGCCAGAACCACTTGGAGGACTCTCTGGGATGACCTGCCGGGCATGCCGGAACCACCTCTCAGACGTGCCAGAACCATGTGGCGGACAGTCCGGAATCACCTGTTGGGCATGCGCAACCACCTCTGAGACGTACCAGAACCACATGCCGTGCAGGCTGGAACCACCTACCGGACAGACCGGAATCACCTTTCGGGCATGCCGGAACCACCTGTCAGATGTGCCAGAAACACGTGCCGGAGACGCCGGAAGCACCTGCCAAGCACGTTGGAACCACCTGCTCAACTCGCCTGAACCACCTGCCGGACATGCCAAAATCACCTGCCGACTATGCCAGAACCACTTGGCGAACACTCCGGAATCACTTGTCGGGCATGCAGGAACCACCTCTCAGACATGCCAGAAACCCGTGCCAATGACCCCGGAAGCACAAGCCGAGCACGCCGGAACCACCTGCTCGACTCGCCAGAACCACCTGCCGATCACGCAAAAATCACCTGCCGGCTACGCCACAACCAGTTGGTGAACACTTTGGAATCACCTGCCAGGCTTGCTGGAACCACCTGCCAGTCATGCCAAAATCACCTGCCAACTACGCCAGAACCGCTTGGCGGACACTGCGGAAACACCTGTCGGGCCGGCTGGAACCACATCTCAGACGTGCCAGAAACGTGTTCATGAGATGCTGGAACCACACCCCGAACAGACGGATACCACCTGCCAGAACCGCCTGAACCACCTGCCGAGCACGCCGGAACCACCTGCTCGACTCACCGGTACCACCTCTCTGACACGCCAAAATCACCTGCTGGGTATGCCAGAACCACTTGGCGGACACTCCGGAGTCATCTGCCGGACATGCCGGAACCAGCTCTCAGACACACCAGAACCAAGTGCCGGAGACGCCGGAAGCACCTGCCGAGCATGCCGGAGCCACCTGCTCGACTCGCCAGAAACACCTGCCGGACACGCCAAAATCACCTGCCGGGTATGCCAGAACCACCTGGCGGACACTACGGAATCACCTGCCGCGCATGCCGGAAGCACGTGCCAGACACGCCGCAAACACCTACCGGACAGACCGGAACCACCTGCCAAGAACGCCGGAGCCACCTGTTCGACTCGCTGGAACCACCTGCCGGACAGGCCAATATCAACTGCTGGCTATGCCAGAACCACCTGGGGTACAGTCCGGGATCACCTGCCAGCCATGGCAGAACCACCTCTCAGACGTACCAGAACCACCTGCCGGAGAAGCTGGAAACACGTCCTGGACAGACTGGAAACACGTGACGGCCATGCCTGAACCACCTGCCGAGCACGGCGGAACCACCTGCCGGACACGCCAAAATCACCTGCGGGCTACGCCAGAACCACTTGGACGACTCTCCGAAATGACCTGCCGGGCATGTTGGAACCACCTCTCAGACGTGCCAGAAGCACGTGGCGGACAGTCCGGAATCACCTGTTGGGCATACGCAACCACCTCTGACACGTACCAGAACCACGTGCCGTGCACGCCGGAACCACCTACCGGACAGACCGGAATCCACTTTTGGGCATGCCGGAACCACCAGTCAGATGTGCCAGAAACACGTGCCGGAGACACCGGAAGCACCTGCCGAGCACGTCGCAACCACCTGCTCAACTCGCCTGAAACACCTGCCGGACACGCCAAAATCACCTGCCCGCTACACCAGCACCACTTCGGGGACAAGCCGGAATCACGTGAGGGGCATGCCGGCACAGCCTCTCAGACTGAACCTCGTGCCGGACACCACAGAACCACCTGCCGGACAGACCGGAACCACCTGCCGGACACGCCGGAACCACCGGCTCGACCCGCCGGAACGACCGCTGGACATGCAAACTCACCTGCCGGCTACGCCGGAAACACTTGGCGAACACTCCGGAATCACCTGCCGGGCATGCCGGAACCACCTCTCAGATATGCCAGAACCACGTGCCAATGACCCCGGAAGCACCTGCCGAGCACGCCGGAACCACCTGTTCGACTCGCCAGAACCACCTGCCGGACACGCAGAAAGCACCTACCGGCTACGCCACAACCAGTTGGGGAACACTTCGGAATCACCTGCCGGGCGTGCTGGAACCACCTGCCGGTCACGCCAAAATCACATGCCAAGTACGCCAGTACCACTTGGCGGACACTGTGGAAACACCTGTCGGGCCGGCCGGAACCACATCTCAGACGTGCCAGAACCATGTGCATGAGATGCTGGAACCACACCCCGAACAGACGCAAAACACCTGCCAGACCCGTCTGAACAACCTGCCGAGCACGCCGGAGCCACCTGCTCGACTCGCCGGAACCACCTACCTGACATGCCCAAATCACCTGCTGGGTATGCCAGAACCACTTGACGGACACTCCGGAATCATCTGCCGGACATGCCGGAACCAGCTCTCAGACACACCAGAACCACGTGCCGGAGACGCCGGAAGCACCTGCCGAGCATGCCGGAGCCACCTGCTCGACTCGCCAGAAACACCTGCCGGACACGCCAAAATCACCTGCCGGGTACGCCAGAACCACCTGGCGGACACTCCGAAATCACCTGTCGCGCATGCCGGAACCACCTCTCAGACGTGCCGGAAGCACGTGCCGGACACGCCGGAATCACCTACCGGACAGACCGGAACCACCTACCGAGCACGCCGGAGCCACCTGTTCGACTCGCTGGAACCACCTGACGGACAGGCCAATATCAACTGCTGGCTATGCCAGAACCACCTGGGGGACGGTCCGGAATCACCTGCCAGCCCTGGCGGAACCACATCTCAGACGTACCAGAACCACCTGCCGGAGAAGCTGGAAACACGTCCTGGACAGTCTGGAACCACCTGCCGGCCAAGCCTGAACCACCTGCCAAGCACAACGGAACAACCTGCCAGACACGCCAAAATCACCTGCGTGTTATGCCAGAACCACTTGGAGGACTCTCTGGGATGACCTGCCGGGCATGCCGGAACCACCTCTCAGACGTGCCAGAACCATGTGGCGGACAGTCCGGAATCACCTGTTGGGCATGCGCAACCACCTCTGAGACGTACCAGAACCACATGCCGTGCAGGCTGGAACCACCTACCGGACAGACCGGAATCACCTTTCGGGCATGCCGGAACCACCTGTCAGATGTGCCAGAAACACGTGCCGGAGACGCCGGAAGCACCTGCCAAGCACGTTGGAACCACC